>NW_027116513.1:728474-755794 GCF_000696795.3 Halyomorpha halys | reverse complement strand
ATATATATCTATAAGATACAGACAGATCCTTGGATTTTCGTTGAAAAATAAAAAACCTAGTGGATATGCTCTTAAATCACAAAAAAATTGGTTCTTTACTCGTATACATAGGTTTACACACCTTTGACAGAAATTATTAAAAAAACACTTGTAACGCATTTATTAATTCCGCGATGAATTGAGCACCGTACAGAATTTAATGATGATTGATAAATAGATAAATAAATGATTTTTGAAATTTTTTTTTAATAATAATTGATAATTGAACGAGTATTTCCAACATTTAATAATCTTTAATTTCTTGAATTAATAACTGTTTCGCTAGGATCCACCGTTTGAGATTTTTGGGTGAAAAATTAAAATGCATAAAATTTTGTTATTTGTTATTTTGTCAAACAAATTAATTACTAAGTAACTAGTAATGTCAGAAATATGTTTCCATATTAATTATATTGAACTGTATCACAGTAGATAGAAAAAAATTATCTTTTGCTTTCGACTGCTAACGATTAAATGACATACTACATGGCCGAATTATTAATGTAGTACTCATTCGACGTATGATTTAGTGCTGTTTAATTTGTTATACTAAAACATTTTGCGCTGAGATACACCATTTAGTAGTCATATAGGCGAAGAACGAGAACTGATTAGTAACTTCACTGAACCAATAAGGAAGTTATTAAAAATTTTAGGACCGCTAGAAAAAAGTGTAGAAAAATGTTTCTAAAATTATTTATATATGAATATTTTATGAGATGGATTTTGAGCATCGGATTCCAGTACATCGAGTGGAAGTCTACAACTGTACGTTATTTTAAAATACTGTATTGTACTTAAGCAGGTTTACTTACATAAACTTCTCCAAACTGCTTATCTCTTTATCTTTTCCTCTACAATAACATAGATACATATTACTGATGAATAGAAATAATAAGTTACAAATATAATCCGTGACAGTGCAATAAAGGAAAGGACCTCGCATAAAGGAAGGATTTGCTATCGGTAATTAGTTAAGGGAGGAAGAGGGCTTATCCCGGACTGTGATTGGTTATAAATTAAACCGAGAGGGGGGGGGGCAGATCCAGGAGGCAGTAAAGAAATGTTGAGGAGCTATGATTTGCTGAATTTTAATCCTCTGGAGGGAAGGGAGGTAGGGGAGCCCTTTATGGCAGCATAACCCAGACCCGCTTCAAAGGCGCACCGAATAAAATTGGAGGCGGGCGATTTTTTTTCCCCCCTCCCCACCACCACTCTGAAGGAAGGGAAAAAATAATCCCGGAGTTGTCACACAGAGAGGAATCCGCCTCTTTTTTCCCTTTTTTTTTTTAAATGGCAATCTCCCTCTGAAATTATATCAGAAAAAAAGTTTTGAACTCGGTTATGTAATACTTTTGCGAAGCGAAGCAAAATTTTTTAAATGTCACTAAAGAATGATACAATCTTATCACATTTTACTAAAGAACTAAATATAAGGTTTTTATTTTAATAGGAAAACAGTATTGTGTGTAATTATAAACTAAATATTATAGTAGTAAACTTCCGTATGTATTATAAAAATATATTCCTATAAGAAAACAATTAAAAAGTTGACCGTATATGGAACGACAATGAACAACGAAATCAATACATTGTTGGATGGTCCAGGCGACGGTCAAGAAAAATAAAAAAATAGAAAAAAAATATATATTTATTAGGAATCTGGTTCATAATGGTGACAAACAAATAATTTTTCCGTCTATTTTTATAGATTTCTTTACCGCCAAGCCAAGGTCCATTTTCCAACAATATATTAATTTATTCGACATTTACTAAATAGATCTGATAAAAACAGACAATTAATATAGTTTATGTTTATAACACATTTCTTAAACCAACCGACATTGCATATCACATATAATATAATGCACATTGAAATAATTTATAATTGTCATATTAAATAAAAACATTTTGTCCATAATTAGACTATTTCTCAACTTACTTTTTTAATTTCATAGCGGACTCTCCTATTTTAGACTTTGTCATCGATAAATGCATGTTAATGTTTACTATCAGAACTAATAGTTCAAACTTACTATTGCAAAAAAAAAATGATTTCCCTACTTTTAAAATTATTTTAATGTAAATTCTAAACATCAAAACGGTAGTATATTACTTACAATATCTACATAATCCCTTGATTGCTAGTTCTAATTTTTCATAGTTTACAAGTATTATTTTATGCACACTTATTCTAAATGTTAAAGTAAAATTTTTTCTATTTTTTTTTTTATTCTAAAGTTCAATGCAATGAAAGTACTGTTAGATCTGTATCTTTAAAAGTTAGATATGCACTGATTAATTAATATTTTTTTAAAGATTTCTTCTACGTAAATTTCTTCGTAATTTACAGTTAATTTTTGGAGTGAAACTTTTTTACCGACGTTCTACAAATCAAGGGGAAAAATACATATACACAGGAATAAATTGATTTCGTGACGCCAGAGATGAAACAGGAGTGATTTGGGTGAGGGGAGACAACACAGGTCAATTCTAACAGCAAAATATTTATATTATAATAGGAGAGTAGGGGGATTACAGTAGCTCAAGAATCTCAGCAGTATCGCACTCATTAAATAAACATAATAAAGCTCAGAAAATAGCTGTCCTATTCTAATCATAATAATAATAATTATTATAATTATGCGCCTAATATTTTCTTCCTTAAGATATAAGAGTATAATTCATATTTGTATCGTAGTTATGAGCTATAATTCAAAATTGTATCTTGATAGTAAAAAATGGATAACAGCTACAAAAATGGAATGATAGTGATTTTCTGAACATTTGAATTAAAATATCTTGAAAACGAAAAATCTAAGTAGCTTATTGTAAGTTAGGAAATGAACAGTGTTATATCCTCTTTGTAAAACGCTAAGATTAAAAATTATATCATGAGGCTACTCAGAGATAGAGAGCCAAAAAGTGGAAAATATATCGTAAAAAGAAATTATTATTTTTTTTATTGCTGTAAGAGTTAACACGTAAGAAATAGCTATTTTTGTTTGTTTAACAATGCTTCTCTCCGAAACGCATTCATATTCCTAGGGTAAAATTAGTTTAAAAACTTTTTATTTCTAAGGTTATTTTAATCCAAACAATTAATAGATTTTCTAAAAGATTAATCACTTTTAAGAATGATAAATTCACCATTAGATAGTATTGCAAGAGGTGGGACAACAATTGTTGTAGTATTTGCAATAAATATTGAAAACATTCTATCAAATGTTTATATTTCTTATTTCAGCTAATCATATCAACATATTAATAGGACATTATCATTCCTACTAAACTATAATTTTACGATTGAAGAATATTAGAAAATAAACCATTATTTAATAATTATAATTAAATAACAAAAATAAAAATTTTATTGTATTTAGCAAAATAAATATCATCATTATTTAACTTTTAATACACTATTTCATTTTTAGAAGATTCATTTCTGTTGACTAGTCCCAAGACTGCCTCTTTTTGTTTATTTTAGTTTGTCCTTATAATTTATCATGAACTTTATGTTACTACATTGTAAATAAATTAAGCTTATTGATCGAGTGATAACAGAGTCCTAACCTGTTGAGGGTAGGTTTTATTGTCAATGTTGTTAACGAGGTTGAAGAAAGATAATTTAGTGTGAAATAGTTTTGAATTGAAATTATAAAGTTTGTAAGTGAATAATCATTTTAAACATAGTGTATGGAACAGTTATGATATTATTTTTGTTTTAAAGATATGACATGGGCAAGAGTAATCAAAAACATTAGTATTGTGCGAGAAAATAATGTAATAATAATTTGCAAAATTTTTATAGGTTGCCTCTTTGAGAATGGCCTAGGTGCCGAAACGTTGGAGATGTTTTAAAATAAATAGTTGAGATAAATAAGTGGATTTATTGAATATTGTGTTAATAGCGTAAACCAAAGTCGAGCAATTATAATAAATCATTAATCTAATTACTATATTTTAATTGGTTTCTTCTTATTGTAGAATGTAACATTACGACGTTTATAATTTTGGAAAACCGTTCTCAGAAAATTTTGGAAATAGATTTTCTGAGAACCATTTATACTATCAAATAGTCTAGGATAATTTTTAATATAAGTAATGCTATGAAAATTTACGACATAAATTCAACTAACATCATGATGGAATATATGTACACACTGATATGAAAGAAAATTACTTTTGCTCAATAAAGTAAAAATAAAACAAGCTTTCAAATAAATTTAGAAAAATTAATCTTTTTTTCTCAATTTATTTGAAAGTTAAATACGAATTTCGTAATTAGTATAAACCTTTCTTGAGTTCTCACTTCGCCCAATCTAAAGTTGGTATATAGGGAAAGTACCATATTGTATACACTTTTACTCATTCTGTGCCAGGACATCGAAAAAAGAATTTTATATAAATACATAAAATTTTATTTTATTTGTTCAGGTTGGCCCTACGGATCTTGTAGATCTATGGCCGAATGAACCTGACTTCACGCCTAGAAAGAATTGGGCTACTGCCTTCGAGTTTGCAGCTCTTTTGCATCTTTCTAGATTCTGTTTATCCATAATTCTAATATATACATGGATTAGATAGTATTGATAATATAAATAAATAAAACAAAAAGAAAAAAATTGCGTTTTTATTCTACCTTAAAGGAAGGAGTATACAAATTAGCCGGAGGGGTGGGCACATTGGCTGGTGGGGTAGGCACTATAGAAGGAGGGGTAGGCACCTTTGCCGAAGTAGTTGCATATAGCAATGCATGTTGGCGCAGCAAGTGTGTATAAAAATACATTTCTCAAGCACTATCGAACTTAAAAAGATTAAACTCCGTTGTATTAATAACTCCAATTCGCCAAAGTAAATTGAACGAACCGCTTACAAGAAACAACGATAAGAAAACAACATTTTGCAAAGCCACTGTTACTGAAACAGAAGAAGCCCGAAGACTAAATTTGAGATTGTTTATATTTTTTCTACTACCAGGTGTTGTGCTTAAAGTCCATATTTAGCACGTAA
Source organism: Halyomorpha halys (assembly GCF_000696795.3). Taxonomy (NCBI): domain Eukaryota; kingdom Metazoa; phylum Arthropoda; class Insecta; order Hemiptera; family Pentatomidae; genus Halyomorpha; species Halyomorpha halys. The sequence continues at coordinate 750,742 of NW_027116513.1, read as the reverse complement.
ACAACTCTGATATCTCACTAATACGTCCAATAATAACATATTCCGCTCCTCCATGGGCTAGACCTGTGACTTTAACCACCAAAAATTAGACGACATTCAAAACATAAGCGTGTGAATTAGTAAACAATTATCCACGGTACGCCAGAATTTCAAAATTAAGAACTAACAGCTTCCAATGATTTAACATGTGTCACAAATCATTTTCTCATACACTCACAATTCTGACGAACCACTTATACTAAAACTATGAAACTACGAAAAGATATAACTAAAAAAGATGTACCCACAAACATATACAAACTGACATAACGTGAACAGAACATGAAACCAGAATTTAACAAAATTTATTTTATGTATATATTATAATTTATTTATAATCTCAAGACTTTCTTAAGACTGGTTAATATTGTTTAAATAAAACAATTTTTATCCATTTTAGTCTCAAAACATTTTTGTTCTATTTATAAGTCCGACGTTTCGAACAATTCGGCCAGCCTCAGGGACAATCAACAAGATCGGACGAATTGGCCAAAACGTCGTAAATAAAATAAAAATGAGACTAAAATGAATAACATTTATTTATTAAAACGATATATATTTCAATTTTTCACCAAGTATATTAATTTTTTATTTATACTTTCGATGATTCACTTCCTAGGCTTTTTTAATTACTTTTCTTTTTATTTAAGATTTTTTCTACTGTTTAAAACTACAAACATTAAAAAATAAAATTGAAATCATCTTACTGTAAAATGCAATAAGTATTTGTACCTTTGTATGTACTATTTATCAATTATAAGCTTGTGGAGATCTGTAAATAATAATAAAAATAACTATAGAAAAAAAAACGTTTTTACCTTAATATCTATAACTTTATATCTTGAATCCTTCATTATATTTTACAGTGATCAGTGAATTAGAATAAACATAGATGAAGTAATAATTTCAGAGTGTTTTTATTATGAAAAATGCTGAATTTCAAATAAATATAATAAATTTAAATAGATGTTGTTTTTTTTTAATTAATATTTTTAGTACTAAGGCTGTTATATTTTTTTTCAATTGTATTTATTTTTTAAGCTCTAGAATATTTCTTTTAATCTTTTGAGCCGTGCTATTATAAACTCACCATGGTGGTTTTATTCAATCCACTGTTTTCAGCTGTTCTAAAATTCGATTAATTCATAAATAACACGTATGCATAAATGCATATATGTATAAGTATGAAAACAAAAATACATGTATATAAAGTCTAATCATACGATAAAGAGTAACTTAAGAATATATTAAAAAATACATCTCTAACTTTATTCCAGTTATAAATTGAGATGTCATAATTAGAGCTGTTTTGCGATGGGAGAGGGTAATGTTATTGGGATAATTAAAATATTGTTGATAATTGAAATCGTAATATTTTAATATGCAGTAAATTAAGGAAGTACTGTTACTACACCAACGATTGTTCAAGGATGTGATCAGGTTAGAATCACGCTCGATTTTTACCCAAATAGAGAGTATTCAGATGGCTCCTGAGCCCACAGGGCTGACTCACGGTCTTCTACAGTGAAAGAGAAAATAATTATTTGCCCCAGTCGGATTCAAACTCAGGACCATGGAGTTAGTAGCTCAGTGCCTTACTAATGAGCTGAGCTACCCACTGCCAGGTATAATATAATAATAAAACATAATATTGTTTACTAAATAATTCAAACACTATCCAATTATAGTCTCAAAACTTTTTATTTCTTTTATAAGTCCAACGTTTCGGCCAATCTGGCCATCTTCAGGGACATCCACTTCAAAAAGTTTCTATTATATGTATGATCCTACAAACAATTTAAATACTTAACATTATTATTTATAATTTACCTTACCTCAATACCACTTTGAAAACATATAATTTAAACCACTCTAAAAACTTCATTCAGGCTATTCTGCCCAGGTCAAAACATTAATATCTATGAAAACATTAAAAACATTAGGTAAAATTATTTTTTGTTAATAAGTATATCTCACATATGTTTAATTAGTCAATTATCCATTAAAACACAGTCAAAATTATTCATCTGCAAACACTATTAATAAACTTTTATCACAACCATGCTTGTAACCTTCCTCTACTCAGTTCAAGCATTTAAAAAATTATTTATCATAACTACATTTTTGTCAATTTTTCTCTTTATTTCATTAGCAAAAATCCTATCAAGGCCGACTATAATTATCCACATATAATTTTTGCTATATTATTTATAAATTAATCTTACTTAATATCTCTGCATAATGTTGATTTTAATTCCTCGTATCTATTTTGAAATTTAGTGTATAATCAATATTTACCTAATGTTTTTAATGTTTTCATAGATATTAATGTTTTGACCTGGGCAGAATAGCCTGAATGAAGTTTTTAGAGTGGTTTAAATTATATGTTTTCAAAGTGGTATTGAGGTAAGGTAAATTATAAATAATAATGTTAAGTATTTAAATTTGTAGGATCATACATATAATAGAAACTTTTTGTAGTGGATGTCCCTGAAGATGGCCGGATTGGCCGAAACGTTGGACGTATAAAAGAAATAAAAAGTTTTGAGACTATAATTGGATAGTGTTTGAATTATTTATTAAAAAATTACCAGTCTCAAGAAAATATTAAGATTATAAATAATATTGTTGGTAAATCCGGTCAAAAGTTTTAGGGAATCAATCAGAAATAATATCTCGTCGGCAAACCAACGAATTGGTTTTAGAAAGCCCCTAGGTAGCGGTTTTATGTTATTTACCTTACCTTGTAGTTAAATTTAGAATGATGTATTATTTATCTTAAAGGTGATGAGTGCAGATAATATTCTTTATTTAACCTGGGACTGATCCCTTTAGAATAATATTACGTGTATATTTAGTGTTTGAATAAGGTTTTAGAGCAGTGATTCTGAAAGTGTGCGCCACGATGCCGTCTTAAGGGCGCCGCGAAATATTTAATTTTAAAATTCGGCATTTTTCTTGGAATTTCCAATTTTCTAATTTTTGCGCCAAAAATCGTTTATGCTGACAAAATTCCAAGAATTTAGCCACTTTCAAGTCTTCCATTTGAAGATTCTTTGAAATCCTCATCTATTGAAAAGGGCTATTGCCCAAGAATGGCTTCCTCACCCATGCTGTAGTCACTAAATAGTACGAAAGTAGGAACTTTTTAATTTTGCCGCTGTTAAATGGATAATCGGTTTAAAAAAGAAAAGATTTCCAATTTTTCAAGAAAGTCCAGCATTCAGAAAAAAAATTCTTAAGGGGGCCGCGGAAAAAATCCGATTTTTTAGGAAGCCACAAACCAAAAAAGATTATTTTTTCAAAATAAAAATGAAATAATAAATCATCATAAATATAATTATAATTATGAATTTGATAAGATAAAAAATAAACAACAATAATTAACAGAATGTATAAAGTAAAAATATAATAAAACTCTAAAACATATTACAAATCATAAGGTGACTAACTTCTAATAAAAAAGAATCAAATACAAGTAAACTAAAAATAATAAACAAAAAGATACAATTCCAGTTAATATAAATATTTAAAAGTTTAAAAAAAAAATCAAAATTATCAAATACAAAAGCTGAATAGATATATAAACCAACATATAAGGTAATGAAAAAAAATCAATAAAATGAAATAAAATAAATCCTCTCACAAATAATAAATCTTAAGAATATAATTCCAATAAAATGAAATAAAGGTAATACAAATGAAGTAGCGATGATTACATGAATATGCATACATATTCACATACACAGACATTTACATATCCATGCTTATAGATTCTTTATAAATGTTTTTAAAAATTCCAATAATATTTATGTTGAGTACTATTTCTTTCTCCAGCTTATTTGAGACTTTTAATTGTTATTCTTCCGGAATTGGGAGGACAGGTGGTTGAAACTACGGGAGATTCAAAGATTGTAAGGGTATTAGAACAACGATTGAAGGATAGAACAGAATTACATAGGGAAAAGGATTACACAGTTAATATGTAAGGAACTTTTACCGTAGTACTTTAATTCAAAAAAACTTAAGAAATGTCCAATAGAAACTTCTAGAAGATATTGTTAAACAAGACGTGGAAACTTGCGTATATGAGACAAGAACAGTGAGCTATTAGAAGCAGGTGGCCCATATAAGAAGAACCACTATTGGTTATTGATACTCCACTGACCGCCATAGCTATTATAAGGACTTCTCTAAACAGATGGAACGGTCGCTTCCCAAGATGAAGGAACGGGTAAATAAACTAGGAGGCTATAGGGCTACCCCTACTGAAATATTTACAAATATCGACAGGGCTTCTATATTTAGAGCGGTGAGCCTCTTACAAACAGGACGGCCCATAGTTGCAGCCTATAATCCACCAAACATCAACACATATCTCAGTATAGGGCTCAGATAGATCACTAAACTATGTTAGCATTAATCGTATAAAATTAATGAGTACTGATACAGGTCAAGAAGAGACAAATATGACTCACTCTACGGCTTAAAGAGACAGATGTTCAACTTGTCAGGTACTTGAGGGCTGAGTAAAGAAAGTAAATAGTCTGAAAAACATATTTAACAAAGTCTAAGTACAGTCAAAACCATATAAGTCCAAAAAGTCCATATTTCGAAATAAACTGTATTCTCCGGAATATTTATAGATAAAACATAACTCCTTAACACGAGACTATATAACTCAAAATGACTAAAAGCGGAGTCTACAAAACCACCTCTAACACAATCAAACACAGAAATTGAAATTTTATCTATAAATGAATATATCTAATAAGGAATTTAATTCCTTAACTCGAAATGACTTGGAGACTCACTCCACAAAAAAAAAAAAAAACCCCTCTCACAAAACAATTTTTAACAAATCCTGGACAAAGTCAAAATTGTATAATTCGAAACTCTATAAGCTGAAAAACTTCAAATATTTCGAAATTAACCGTATCCCCGATCCCAAAACAAATAAAATTTAACTCCTTAATTCGAATAAGAGACAATAAAACTCGAAATAATATTACGATCATACAAACCCTTGGAAGTCAATTCCTAAGGGTCAGGAGGTTCTGTAAGTAAAAGTTTCCTGGAATCTTACGTTTTTGTAAAATAATACCAACATTTACTTCTATAACTGCACGTATTTCCTCAATTAACGATACCAAGTCAAACCGCCATTAGTTACCATGTGAATTAACTAATGGTTTCTTTAACTTATAAATGAGGTAAGCAAAACTGTTTTTTGACAGTAAAAAAAAATATATATATTCAATACTTCAGCTAATTTTAGGATTTATAATGTTATCAAATAATTGTTATGAAGTACGAATCGTATAGTATTAGGTAATTTAAACAAAAAAATTATATTCTGTAAACAGTTATTTTAAAAATATATAAACCAAACCTCAACTCGAGGCTTGAGTCCAACTGAGATAAATAATACAATTATGTATCTTATCAAGAAATTGAGTCCCCTGAGAAACCCTTCTGGGACTTACCCGTCCTTTATAAAGAAGATACCTGACTCATCTAATGGTTGGTGGAGGTTGGGCTGGTCATATCTTTTAAGAATACACTTTCTTATGGACAAACATTTTATTTTATCTTTAGAATTATCAGCCAAATAAAAACAGAACAATTATGCTATTATAACAGAACAAATTATTTTTTTTACTTCATGACTACATTTCGCCACAAGCACGTGGTTCAGAATAAAGTGCTGCAACCAACTGTTGGTTACGTTGTAAAGTTGGTTTTATAATAAACAGTTCTCTTTTACTGTTTTGATACCTTTATTGACCGCCACCCGGACTACCCCCCTACAATAAATAATATTAACAAACAAAAATTAAAATTGCAAGAAAAATTATGAAAAAAAAGTAATGGGAAGAAGGTCGGAGAGATAACCAACATTTAAGGATACTGAAAAATCGTATAAATTTCAAATAAAGAATCTAACATCATAAGAATAAAGAAAGAAAAAGAAAATAATGAAACAATTGTACAAATCCAAACTGAGAACCGATCATAACAATCGATACATCGACTAGAAATTCCTCGATATTGCAGGCGTCAGTAATCGATTGATAGCTCCTATACCCACTCCTTAATAGCAGCCTTCGAGCTGTCATTACCGTGCCTGGACCTTTCTCCATTGTTTGAAAGGAACGACACGGGAACACTTGGCGAATAGTAATCTACCTCCTATCCCTACTAGGAACTTCGGCGACACTAAAATATGCAACCAAGCAACTCTAAAATCGATTTGTCAAATAATACTAACTAAGGATGGAATATTATGTGATAAAAAAAAGTCAATATATATACATAAATATGTAATTAAAAGATATAGATAAAAAAATTAAGAAATTTAATATAAGCCTGAAAATACTATATACAGCTGTTTAATTAGTTAAATGGTTGTTAAAAAAGAAAAAAAAAATACATTTAATGGTAATCCTCAACTTTTAATCACTAAACTCTTAAATTTCAATTTTTTAAAATAAATTGTTAATGATTGCGTAGAAAAATTGATTTATCCTTACCCAAAAATAATTCCACGTCCACTGACGTAATACGTTAAAAATAAATCATGAGATTTCAAATAGAAAATACAGGAGTGGAGCCGACATTGTCACATCTTGAATCTAATTGAGCCTTTCAATAATTAACTAAAGAAATATATTACAATTTTTTTTAATGTAATGTTTAAAAAATATAATATAAAATATATCAAATTAATTATTTGAGTTATAAGGATTCAGCTGAACAAACATGTACACAGCTGCACGAATGTTTAGAAAAAATTGATACATTCTGCAAAAAATAAAACAAAACTAAAATTTCAATTTAAATATTACTTAAATGCAACAGAAGTACACAAAATAATAAAATTTAGAATAACAAAATAAAAAAAACATCGGTCATCATATCACTAGAGGAGAAAAATAACAAGATGAACATTTTGAACAAGACATTTTTATTTTTCTATTGCTATAAAATTACATATTTATGGTTTTTGAGATGGATTTAACGTATTTAACTTTTTTTCCCACCAAGAATACAACAGTATAAGGACTTGGTAAAGATGCACTTGCTATCGGGAAAGATCGTGTAGTCTCGGCTTTTCCCGTTCGAATCAGATTATTAATTATTCCTTTATTTATTCATAAAACTATTCGTAATATTTTGTATTCATCCATTGTTCATTATTGCTAACAATGAGAACTTTACATTTTTTTTTTTTTTAAATAAAGTAAATGAAAGGTACTTCAGAAGAGTTTTTGAAAGTACAGTATTTAAGCCTTGCTGTTTATTTTTTATTTAGAGGCGTAAAACATCATTGTCATCAACGCCATTTATACCTTACTTAATTTTGCTTACACTTGTTTAATTTTATTTTTTCCCTGTTCGATGTCATATTTGTATCAGTCAAACCTTTTGATTTAAAAAACTGAAATACTAATTTTATTATTTCATCAGGAGATTTTTCTTTAATATCCGGGTTTAATCCTAAGCTATTGAGGTGTGATATGAAATATGGGCATTCTTGGAAAATGTGGCTACTTGTCAAATTGATGTTGCAGTATTGGCAGATCGGAGGCGTTTGTTTTGAAATAAGATAGGAGTGGGTGAGCCTCGCGTGGCCAATTCTCAGCCTGGTCAGTACGACCTCCTATTTGCAGTTGGAGAACTTGACGACCTTTTTGGATTCCACAAAGATTGCCATTTATCTCTGAATTCATTTTCGAGGTGTTTGCTTATTTGTGATAGAGTTAAAATTGCTCAACCCCGTCCCGGAAGCGCGAGTGCTTCTCTTGTAGCGTGATCGGCCAGTTCCTACATGACTTGGAACCCGTATAAATGTAACTTACATACCCAGATTGTGTAGAGTGTTTAAGTAAAAACGGATATAGGAAATTTTCGCTCCGGAAACATACAATCTAAACCTTTTTATTTTTTGTTTACTATAACGTTTCTCTTTACTCCATTTTATGTTACGATTAAAACATTTCAACTGCTTCGAAATTGTTATAGTGATCAGAAAGTAGATAAAACTTTAAATTCTTTAGCTACACATATTCAATTATTACCACACCTTGACTTATTTTTCGTTCATTCGAACCCATAACAAGCTGGATATTACACAACGCTGTTCATTTGTCCAGCGTAGGCATACCTTAACAGATTATAAAATCTATTATTCATGATAAGAAATCGATAACCCAGAATTGCCTTACATGGGAATGGATTCAGAAGGGAAGTAATTGCCTTGCCATTTCCCGGCTTAGGTACATTAAGGGAGAGTCAATATGGATCGACCGCATCCAATGACCGCCCATCTATATTATCACAATTAGGGAAATTGGTTACATTTAATTTAGAAGTATATTCCCACGAGGTTTTTATCTTTTCTTTTTTTTAATCATTTATTTCTATTTTCTATATTTCTACCAGAACATTTAGGTTCAGACGTTAGATACATATCGGCCTTGCCAACTAATACGATGATACCATTCTATGGCTTGTAGTTTCATCAGATTAATGAAATGAGAAATCTATCTTTATTCTGGAACAATTGGTCTCAATAACATGGATAACAATTTACAACAATTTTAACATCAATTGTCGGGCTAGATTAAATGATGTCTAAACAAAATTAAATAATAACTAAATGCATAAAATATGAACAAAAGATATAAGGTTTATGCAAGTTGTATTGATATTTATTATTCACAGAATAATTGTTATCATACGGTATAGATGATTGATAATCAAGGAGATAAATACATAGTTCATGTTTAAATGGTGTTAAGGAGGAAGCTTCAGGAATGAATATGGATAAGGAACTCCAAAATGAGATAACTCTAAAGGTAAAGGATTTTTCAAAAAAAGCAATTCTATGAGAAGGGATGTAAAATAGATAGGTTGGTAATTTGTATTCAACAGGTGGATGGATAAACGTAGGGTAGGTGGTCAATTAAATAGGCAGGGTTTTTGGATCTTAAGGAATGGAATAGGAAACTCTAAGGATGTGTAGTCTTGGGATATTGGAACAGAATCAACTTTTAACTCGGTATTAACATAATAGTGAGAGATGAATCTTATAAATCACTTCATTAATGACTGAGCAAAATATTACTGACCTCGAAACATTAAATTTTCTATATATCAAATTTCCAGGTTTTCAAGTCATCACACCGTATCATGGAGGGTCAGGTGTTCAGCATATCATAATGAAGGAATATTTCTTGAACAACTGTTATAAAAGGAGATGAAGTGTTGATCGCTCTCAACAATAAGAATTTTACCAAATTAAGGGTACTTTTAGGGAATTATATCCACTTCACGAGGCTAGGTGGCTTCGCGATCCCTCAGGGTTGACTCACAGTTACTTCAACAGAATAATTATCTGCTACAGCTTGATTCGAACCTGGATCCTTGTAGTTAGTATCACATTCTTTATCTTTACCTAATATACGTATGTATATATTTTTAATCTTTACTTTCCTATTTAAGAGTTAATGCCAGTTTATCCGCTTGATCGCACTTTTGGAATTCCGCAGTTTCTATAATGCTTAGCATTCACAGTGGCTGTTATATTTTAATGCTAAACACAAAATATAAATTACAAAGGCAGGGAGTTATGGCCGGAAACGCTGTCAGAATGACTGACCACTTGACTCCTGTTAACCCATTTCGTTCTCTTCTATCCGCTTGTTTTTTTTCTTCTATTTTTTTTTTTTTTTTTACAACGCGTCTTTTCATTCCTTACACACTCGGTTTAATCAAGTCCAATACATCTGTTATTAGAGCGATGGGAGGGAAGAAAGAATGAAACGAGATATGAAAGAATATACTACTGTAGGTTCCACTACGATAGTTCTTTGATATATGCATGTACATAACCAGGCTGTTCAAGAAAGGATTCGTAGTATTAAATAAAAACTATGTATAATTTTTAATACAATTTATTACTATTTTTTTTATTTATTAATAAATGTTTAATTTATATTCTAATATAATTTTTTAATTCAATTACTACGAAAATTAATAAACATTGGGCTCCTGCCTAATTCTATACAATAATTAATTCTTTTTTACCAACAATATTGTAGTTGTTGTTGTTCGTTGCTTAAAGGCGTAAAACCCTCTGGTCATCAACGCCAATGGCATGATAAAAGTAAAAAAAAAATAAAATAAATGAAAAATAGAAAAATAATTTTAAAAAAAAATAAAATAAAATAAAATAAATAAAAAACATAAAAATCGAAGAGGAGTTATAATTTATAAAGAAGGCGGTGTGCTTTTAAAAATTCAAATACTCGTGTAATTTTAGCTTCCTCATCTGCCAGAGTTTCCGATAAATTTGAGGTCAGTCCTATCCAGTTTATTGTTGGTAAATAGTGAGTACACTCTTCAAAAATATGTCTAATCGTAAGATCAACTATATTGAATATATCAACTAATCAACAATATTGAAAATATTAGGTCCATAAACAACCATTAAAATAAACTTCGAACTAATCATAAAAACTTACAACACAAAAAAAAAAAAATAAAAATTCAATTGCAGAGAATCATTAAATTAATCAGAGATACAATTATGTGGCTTTAGAGTCGGCATAATCAAAACAAACTCGTAAATGTATTCTTCATTACTGATTGTAAGGTCTCGAAGAAAACTATTGTTTAAAAAAAACTGAAAAATAAATTTTTCTCGGGAAAATTAAAATTTATCTTATTAAAATAAAGTTGGAAATATCTAATCTACTGATTTATTTATGAACCGTCCTTAGGAAGACTTTACTAAAGGTTTCCTTTAACCGCGCATTTTAAGCTTCCCTTAACAAAATAATCGTTTTATTAAGTAATTGTTCCTACAAAAAAAGTAGCGGTCATAAAACTAAAATTTTTGTTAAGAGATCGATCATAAACACGGTGTGCATCAGTTAAATTACGTTTGCACCAATTGTTCCACTTTTCATTACATTTAATTTGATGGAATGTAATTCACATTTTATTGACATAACAAAATTGTGAGTCACTTAAGGTCGATTGAGTAATATTGCTCAATCTCTTGTTAGGCAATAGATCGTAATTTGACAGACACCTCATATCTAGAACACTATTTCTTATGAAAAAGATTTTTTTTTTTAGTTAACCGTAAAAACAAAAAAAAGTCACTTAATTTTTTTGCCTATAAACTTAATTATTTTAATTCTTTGGATTATATTTGAGAGACATTAACCTCCAAAAAATTTGATTTTTGTAATATTTCCTATCTTAACGATTCTAATGTAATACTTCAGTATGTTTCACCGGTAACCTCACATCAGAAAAATTAATAAAGGTATTTGAAAATTAAGAAAATGTCGCTGCGTTGCTTTATAGTATACTATAAATACTATACTGTTATTTTATTTATAGTATACTATACTTAATATAAGTATAGTTGCTTAATAGTACCACATCTTACAATGATTGTTATAAATGTATTCTACAGACTCTACCGTAGACGGTAAACGGTACTAGCTTTGAGACAGTATTTAGAACGACCCTAGTGAAAGAAGTACTTCCGATTACTACGGAACTATCTTTGAAATACGTCCGGTTAGAAATAAAATGAAATTTTTTTTATGAAATTAGCCACTAAGCAGCGATATATAAAAGTTACTTACGAGACTTTGGGTTTAGAACATACATAATTTAATTGTTTTCTCTTTGTAAATCCATCAATTGATGGAAATAAAATTATTTTATAATTTAATTAAATTATAATAAAATTACGAAATAAATTTATGGTCGTTCAAATCAAATCATTTTGTTTAGCAACACCTACATGAATTAAAAGTTAACAAAACCGTTCTGGGTGAATCTAACGGAATGTAGAACGGAAGCCATCCATGTTCCCACGTAGTTTTCTCTTCACGTAGCTTAAAAGTCCAATGGACTAATTTTCAACCAAAATGTGGGAATATGCATACACCAGCGTAGTAACGATTAGAGAATTTAAAAAAAGTCATTCCAGTAAAATGTGCGGCATTATATAATGAATTCTAGTAACAAAATTCTTATGAAAATTTAAAAAAAATGGTACATTAAATGTAGACCAAAAGTGAATAGTAAAAGTAGGTCATTAATCTTTTTTATTTCGGCTTCAAAGGTTGGTACCGAACCATTGTTGTCTCCACCTAGGTAGGATCCACTCCAGGAAGATTCAGGTTACAAATACCTGGGGGTTAATGGTCCATGGCGGTAATAAATTCCGACCATTCCGAGAAGTTAAGATGTCCTTAAAAAGGACAATACTCACTCCTTAATTTTATTTAAATTCTTATAACAATTAATGATTAGAAAGGTTATTCTATAAGCTGTTATTTTAACCTATTATATAAGTTGTCTTCAATCAATGCGTCATCATTAATATGTTATGGTAAGGTTTTTACTCTCATTAACCTATAGATGAAATATATGGCAAGGAAAAGGTATTCCGTTCCTGCAAAATTTCAAATATACACGTTTAGAGGTACCTTTGAGACCAAATTAAAAATAAAGTGTGTGTGTTCTTCCGTGTTAAACGTCGTACGAAGCTTAACTTACATGTTTAGGATAGATAGATAACAAGGCATGTTACTGTAACATTTCAACCAAAACCACTTTAGAAAATCAATTTTACATCTACCATAGAATTGATCAAAAATGGCTCTTTTGATTAAACTCGATAAATCCATGTAAAATTAAGTGATCTTCAATTCCAGGCAGGTGCAATAATTTAACATTAAAAATATTAATTGAAAGAATTTTGAAAAATTATTACTCTAAAGAACCTTAAACTTTGTTCATATAAAATAAATATCCAATTCCTACTGTTATGAATTCCCAATAATAAACAATGGTTTAAGACAAAATATTAAATAATTTGATGACTATTTAAAAAAGGAAAAATAGATACAGTAGTTGGAACTGGAAAAAGCCGAGACAGCCCGATCTCTTCCGAAAGCATTTTTATGCACACAAATCACAGCACTCATGTGATGTCTTAGTTATCTTTTGTTAAACTGTTGTATTCTGGACGAATAAAAAAGTTAATTTTCGTTATTTAGTATTGTTATTACTGTCATAGTCATGATTATATAATATTGTAAACAAAACAGTATTTTACCAACCATCGTAACTAGCTGCATCAGTATGCATAGTCATTCTGATGGCCCCAGCACCATGGAATTGCCAGCAACATAGAGCACATGACAAGAACTTTCTAACCACAGGGCTAAATTAACCTCGAGCTAAACGAAGCCATAAAGGCTACAAAGAGGCCATCCAGTTCGTGGGGGATGATGAGCCGTTCCAAGGAATAGCGCACTTCTTCCTAAACGGGAAGAGAAAGCAAAGCCTTGTGAAAGGCTCGGTTATGATCGACGATGGGGAGATCGCCTTTACTTCAGTGGCCAGCTGTACCAAGACGTGACATGTCCGCAAGAATGGTGGATGTCATGTCGCCACCTTTAGTCACTGGATATTCTGATGGCAGTCTTTTGTCGTGAGGGTCAACAATGTTTTGAACTTGACTTCGGCTCACATGGAATGTGATATGAATCTTCTTTTGGCAAAATTCAACCCCATTTCTAGCCGAAACTTCTGAAATCCAGCAGCAATAATTTATTCTATATAATCATGGCTTAATTTATTCAACATTATAATCGCTCGATATGCAACAACATTGTCAAAAAAAAATTAAGAAGCACTATTTAATAGTCCTTAAAAAGACAAAATAAGATTAACTTTATACAATTAAAATCGGTTCCACAACTTTAAAAAAAAATTAAAAATGGAAAAGAACTTGTAACTGTCGTATGAACATGAAATATGTTTCGATAATCAGTAAATAAATAAGCCATAAAAAATGATTTTTTTTTAGTGCCTTCTTGCAATAAAAATTCATAACATTTTGAAGAAATTGCGAATAACTGAAAAAGTGTATTTAAGAACTGTTTGGAAAAAGTCCAAAATGATCCTTGAGAGATATCTCAAAATTCTTTGATCTACAATAGACCCTTTATACCTCATAAAATATATGTGTGTTTCGACTATAAATTTTGAAAATCGAGATATAATTAAATAACTTGTAATATCATTACATTTTTATTGATGTTGCCGTAATCTTAATAAAGTAAAATTATTTAAAAGTCAGTATACTGCAGGTTCACTGATAATGGTTAAGAAAATTAATTATCTTAAAATGCCTCAATTTTATTTAGCAAAATCAATTTATAATCATTAGAGCAGTTTAAAGCAGAAAACGAACTCCTGTTTTATTTTCCGTCCAAATTGCATTTTATTGCCCTTTCATTTGAATCGAATTAAATACATATTGTAGTAAAAAAAAAAAGGGGTATACAATAAAATTGTATAACTAATAATGGTGAATAGTTAATTAAAACCGAGGATTTTTTAAAATATTTCATATGAGTGGAATAAATTAATTGATATGAGTGTGTATGAACAGACAAACTTAAACCTATTGGTAGCACTCTAATGACGTTTTACATTAGCTGGTCTCCTGGCCATCATCTTTTCAAGCGCCTCGGAGGAATGTCACCAATGGAAGATGAAGGAAGGTTAGAAACTAGTGGGTTTGGGAGGTTAGGAAGTTTATAATGGAAGGGATATCTGATTCGGGCTAGATCGGTGACATATGGAACGCTAAGGTCTTTATGTATGTTTTTATTTGTGACAAAGGAGCATTGAGAATTTTATGAAGGGTTTTGGATTGTAAGAATTGGATACGAGAGAAATTTGAAGGTTTAGTGAAGCCCCATAGTTCAACTCCAAATGTTAGATTGGCCTTATTACAGTCATGTAGATCAGTCTTTTGTTATGAATTGGAAGTTTAGAACGTTTATCCAGTAAATGCTGTAATAGTCGGAATCGACGTAAAGTTTCCTGTCTGTACAGTCTTGTGTGAGGATTCCAGGTTAGTTGTTTGTCCAGATGTAGTCCAAGGTAGCGGATCTGTTCGACAGAAGTAAAATAAACCAAAATTTAAGTAGAGTACAAAACTTAATCATTACATATTTAAGTTTGGCACATGCTTAGGATGTGGTAGCAACCTTTTCCATAACATCGATCAACCTGAAGGGCCACTTTATAGAATCATTTTTCAACTATCTCAAAAACGGCTATTATTTTTATCAACCTCGGTGTATCAATGTACAATTAAATACTCTTTTATATCCGCAAGGTTTAATCTTCAATGAAAGGAGGACTTAAAAATACTTACATATTATATATTATAATACTTATTCTTCCTCTAAAATACCTTTTATTTTGTTAATTTGAAAAATAAAAAAAAACAGTTCTTGGCAATAATAAACAATGTATAAATATATAACATTAAAGAATTTTATGAATAACTAAGGGAGAAAATACAAAAATAAATATATTCGATTCGAAAAGGAAAATGTGAGACGGCCCGATTTTTCCGGACTGCATGACGGCTATGATGAATTCTATAAATTCAGTAAAATTTATATTATCATAGTGGAATAATTGTCATCACTCCAGTAAGTCTACTTTATGGTTTCTACTCCCATTAGCATGATCAGTGGCTAAAAGCAAAATCCATGAGGGATATTTTAAGATACATTTTGCAGATATCAGAGAGACAGAAATTGTTTTAATTCTAGCTGCGTAACAGATTCGATCCACAAGAATGTAATTATTACTTCGTTATATTACTTTTAAAACTGAAAAGTAACTACTTTAAGTGGCTACTGAAGCCATGTTATAATGAATGGTAAGAAAGTGTTAATAGTTTCTCTTTAGGCATTGTTGGAGGAGTGCCCGGTAGGTCGAAGCGAAGGGTGGCTGAGTGACTTCCAGAAGCGGTTCGAGTACAAACATCTTACGTTACGTTCTTTTGTGTTGGGGTGATGGGTTTCGTGTTCACTACGGTTCGCTAAACACAATGCTCTCTCGCCCCCCAGGCTTTAGGGGCAAAATTAAATCGATCTTTCACTCTGCCTATCTTTTGCCTCAGAAAGTTACTGTGTCGTTTTGAGGATCAACTTCACATTCTCACTTTCTCGACAACCTAAGAGATGAGTGAATTGTTAATTTTTCCTAATTTGTTTTGATTTTTAATCATTTTAGAATACTAGAGTTCATATAACATTATTTTGTCGCGGTCCATTATTTTTAAGGATCCTTCGCTATTACAATCAACTTAATCTGAGATCAAACTAAATTGGTAAAGTGAAAATACGAGTATATATATTTTTTTTTTTTTGTTAGAGGATTTATTTTTTGTTATCTTTATATTCTTTTTTTATTACATTTAATGTTTCTGATTTTTAGTTAAAATTTGTAAATAGGTAAACAAACATTGATTTCTTTTTATTCTTAAATATGTTTAATTCATTTTATGTTGTTTTATTTATTTTTTTTACATTTAATACAAAGTCCGTCCTTTTAATATTGTAGTATTCATTAAAATGTTTCCTCATAGAAAATATTTTTTTTTTAATTAATTATAATTTTCTCTTTCTTTTTTTTTTCTAATTTATTAATATTACAGATATATTTGTGATGTTTAATTATTACATCATATTTATTCTTTAAATTTTTGTATTTTACTATAAAGCACAGCCTTATATATTATTCTAAATGAACGATACAAATAAATGAATAATATAACCCAGAATAAATAAATAAAATTATTATTTGTATATTTTTTTAATTCTTATTGTGATATTATTTACTTATTAATGATACCCCATATAGGAGAATCCCTATATGGATTTAAATGGGCGTGTTAGACCACGTGATCGATAATAAATTTTACATATAATTAATTACAACTAAATTATAAGTATTTCCTCTACCCCCTTCTCTTTCTTCGAGAGAGGAAAAAGCCGTAGGAACAAGGACAAGGAATATACTCGATTTTGGCCCATACCTTTTTTTTTTTTTTTTTTTAATATTTTAGTATGTAAAACGTCTCCCAAGTACATAGGTCAGTTTACATTTAATTTATTTCTATTACATACTATCTTTCATGGTTCACGAATACATTTTATTATAATGATGAGTAGATAGTTGAACGTGGAAAATATATGTCAGAAGATGATTGGGGGTGAGGTAAGTGAAGAATAAGTGAAGCTTTATTTATTAGTATCTACGTTTATGCCAGAATTTCAAACCTTCATCAGGCCTAGGAACAAAAACCACAATGAATAAGAGGGATTGCAGAAGGAACGATAAAAAAACATATAAATAAACATAGAAAATTAGTAATAAAATTAAGTAAGAGGTAAGAACAAAAAATGAAATACGCAACTAAAAATAAAATAATAAAATACATTTTATTATACTTATTTTTCAATAAATTTGATTTAGGGTATGAGTATGGAATCTAAAGGAGTCGTTTTCAAATAAATGCATTGCTAACCGAATTCTTTGGACATGTATAAGCAAAATTATATGGAGGGAATAGATGAAATTGGTCAGGGATGTAGGTATGTATCAACCATATCTATGTAGGTATGTAGGAACCAAACCGCATGATTCCTCAAATTCCATCAAAATCAGATTACTGGCCAAGCATAATATATTTGAACACGAATTTGACTTCAAAAAGAGAGAGAGACGAAATCAAATTTCTAAAACATAAAATACGAGTGAAAACTTTCGATTCTGGAGATACTTTTTTTCCCTTCATCTCTTCCATGAGACAAAGTTCCACTGGCTTAAGCAGCGAGGAAGAAATAGAGGAATGTTTTAAAAATTTTATTTAGGGAAAATTTTTTAGAATAAAAAGAGTGTTTATCATAATGGAAACCAAAAATGTCGTGTTTTCATACTTTACTTTTATGAAATAGAGGTTGATATGTCATCTATAGGTGAATATATGAAAACTCTACCACGTGAACTATTGATTTTTTCAGTAAGCTCTAATCTGAAAATTGGTTCAGCGTTGTATTAAAACCTAGTAATGTATCTAGCTTACGAACCTCTTGATCATGTTTTTTGCTTAAGGTTTGAAGATTTGTATAAAATAAAATAAATACACCGGCACATACATATATAAAATTAGTGTAGGTCAGTTTTCCGAGATCGGTCACGCCTGAGGTGGTGATCACCGGACGCACACGGTTCAGTACAGCGAAAGGTACTCTACTTTTTTTCTCCCTTGGGCGACTTCGAATGCGACGGTATCGAAGATATTTCGAGTTATAATAAGAAAAGTCGATGGGGGAAAAACCATATCGAATGAGGGATGGGACGTGAACGGCGCTACAGACCGTCCTGACAAAACGGAGCGAGGAGCCGATGTCGACAGAACTGCTAGTACACCAGAGGCTCGGCTAAACCAAATGCCAACTCTGTCATTACCGAAGCCCCTCTTACTGGGGGCAACACACTCCAGTTGTTTCCTATCTTCCAGCATCTCTCGGGGTCTTGTCATCTCCTATACACATGGGAAAGGGGGATTTACATTCCGAGTAGCTACATCTATACGAATTGGTAGGTTTGCTTCTTGGTACCGAGAAACATACCGTGAAATATTAGTCTAGGGAAAGCCAACCCAATGATCTTACGGGCCACTTTGAAAATGCATCATAGCTCCGAAGGCCACATATATAATTATACTTCCCCAAATAAGATTCAGACCCACTATAGACATCTTTTGGAATGAAAAATAGGAACATAATGAGTTATAGTTAGTTAAATAATGCATTCTTAGTTTAAACTCATAAGTAAAACAGGCAATATCTGTCATATATTCGCAAGAATATTACTTTAAAATCAAAGTTAATTTTTTCAGATAATTTCTATAGTTAATTCTTGAATATATAGATGCAAAAATAAAGAATTGTTTTTTAATATATTAGTTTTCACCTAATTTGGCCATTATAAAATATATATATTTTGAAAAAGTGTCCTATAAATCTCGTGGGGCGAAGAAAGGTACAATGAATAGAGTTTGCCACCTCTGGTCTAGAGAGTGACATAGTGTATACAAAGAACAACTCAGGTCATTGGCGCCACTTTTATTCACATGAGCAGATATCATCAGTGAAATAAGCAAAATTTATAAAATAAAATATAAATATTTACTTTTAAAACATCAGGTTGCTACATTAGACAGATCACAGTGCAATTTATACCATAAAATATGACATTTTATACTTTAAGATAACCTTTTATAGACTAATGAATTATGATGAAGATAATTTATAATTCGAAGAAAGGAAATTATTAACAATTGGAAGAATAATCTAATATAAGGAACTAATCACTGCATTATAATAAATATTTTATTTGCTATTTTGGCTTTCTCTGGATTGTTATAAAATAAATTATAATTAAAATATATATAATAATTACGATACTATAAATTTAGCAATGTACATTTTAATATGATAACATTCTGTTTCTACAAATTAATAATAATATTGTAACATATTATT
Source organism: Halyomorpha halys (assembly GCF_000696795.3). Lineage (NCBI taxonomy): Eukaryota > Metazoa > Arthropoda > Insecta > Hemiptera > Pentatomidae > Halyomorpha > Halyomorpha halys. Next base: position 731,240 of record NW_027116513.1, on the reverse strand, counting down.
TTAAATTACAATAATACACTTTTTTTTAAAAAAGATCGTCGACAGTATTAAATATATTATTTTAGGAATTAAATTTGAAAATGGATATCAGGTCTGTAATCCAATAATAAATATATAAATAAAAGTACTATGAAGTTTCAAAGGTTTTTGTTATCTCAGAAATTATTATATTGAAAAATAAAATTTAAAAAAATAAAGCAACACACTAATGATAGATTAACGAAACAAGCAATAAAAACTAAGAATGTATATAGTATAATTACAATAAACAATGAAAAACAAAATAGTTTGATGGAAAAAATTAAATATTAAGGACACAATAGAATGAAAAAAAGTAGTAATATTATTATCAAACTTTTTCTCTTGTCACTCGAAATGGCAACAATAAAAAATGTTACCAACAGAATTATTAATTTGACGTACTAACAGGGTACAAAAAGAACAGGAATAGAAAACTATAATATATTTAAAAAAACTCCCAAACAATAAAACTTTTCAATATATTATGGTATACTCGAATAAATAACATATTACAATAAAATACTGATGTTTAAGCGTTTAATAAAATAATTATTAATACATCACTATTAATCGTACATATCATTTGTACAACGATTATTATTTTAATCACCTAAAAGGAACAGTTCGTCGTTATTGTTCTATATTTAAAATACATAGCTACACTCCGTGAACAATTTCATGGTACGTTGAATAAACGTGTTCAAAAAACAGAGGCATTATCTGGTTGAGATCAATAGAACTTTGTAGTTGGGCTTGATGAACTGGAAACTTCAACATAAATTATTATCTATTTTAGTATCTCTTCGTCCTGTTAAATTTTATTATTTTATTGTTATAGTTCAAAGACTATAACAATATAATATAATGATGTTTTTATTAATTAAAAGATTTAAAAATTTTAATTTGCTAAAAAAATTATATACCCAATTATATTTGAAACGAAAAATGATAATCAAAATTTATAAAATTATTTACAGTTCTATTAAAATATTCAAGTCCATAATTAAAAAATTAACTGTGATCAACTTTATTATTATTATTTCTTTTTTTTTAGTGATCATTATTTTTTTTAATTATTAATCTTCAATCAGTATGGTGTGGAAAAATATTCTTAGAAACTCATTTTTCTATTACAGTACCTAACAGAGAATTGCTACAAAAGCAAATAGTCTCTTTGTGAACTTTATGTGAGAGTGATAAGACATGGATAAAATAAAAATAAGACAAACAATCCACAGAGATTTCATTGAACTTTGTTTCCAAATTTGTTTAAAAAACATAATATAAAAATTACGTTTTCGCAAAAATAAGAAAAGAAAAATATATTAGTTTATATATATTTAATAGTAGTGTATGTTTTTAATATTTTAATACATGAATATGTGTAATTTTAATGTATTGTACTTAAAAAGCCCCAAGAAAAATGTTAACTAATACTTCCATAGATTTGTGTTTATAATACCAAAGAATTTGTAAAAAGGTGGGAGGGATAAAGATGTAACGAAAAGGAGTTTAAAAATGGACAATGGTAACTCAAATGTCTAAGATAAATATATTTGTATAAAACTAGATTGTTAAGAAATAAAATTAATAAAAAAATGTATTCTTATATAATTTTTTTTTTTTTTTTTAACGTTGGTTTAATGAGGTCCTAACAATATTTTTCCTCAATCATTCTGAGTCTTAATTAATAAAATAAAATTTAAATTTAATAATTATAATATTAATTTAGATAATTGTTTTGAATTAGAGAAATAAATCAAATTAATTTTTAGGAGAATAAGTGATGACTCGATGCACCCAAAAAATAAAGAAACTATTTTAAATTTATTTTTAGTAATATTTCAACCAAGATAACAAGAAATTATAACATCTGAATCAATCCTTTTTTTTTAAATCGAAACATTAAATAATTATAATTAAAGCATAAATAATTTTAAAAATCATGGTTTTCAACAGACAAATATAAAAGCCTTCCGATTTAATGAATGACTAATGTAAACAATTTTGTTAACAGTATTTTAAATAATATTTCTCATAGCTACTTTTAAATGGCTAAAATATAAAAATATAATAGTTTACAGAAAATGACATTCTAATATTAATCGATTAATATCGAGATAGTAAATATTAATAGAAAGTTTTTTGTTATTCTAAATGACTTATCTAATTTCATTCAAGTTAGGTAAATATGAAGCTTAAAACGACTTTAATTTAAAATAGTTTTATAATTATATTTTATAGGAAATAGCAAAATTGGAAAATAGAACTGTTTTATGAAAAAATCTTTATAGGCCACCAACCCATTTACGTATGAGCCAGCAATTTATACGTCCATAAATTTTTATAGCATGTCTAACATATTCCTGTTATTTATGTTAATGACAAAAGCTTAACTTCTTTACAGCTAGAGGCTGGCTCTCAACCATAACAGTTAAGGTTTAGTGGCAGTTAATATTCAGAAGTACACTTTTCATTTTGTTTTGTTTTTTTCGTTTTTATATAATATTAATATTACAAAAAGAATATACACCTTTTAGCAATAGATTTTATATTTATAAAATGAATATCAAAAATATTCAATATTAATTAATTTAATTGTAATGTAGCAATTAACATAAATTAAGATAAAATATCAATGTTTTAATTTTTTTTTCTTGATGAAGTTTGTCGGGGGGTGCGGTCAGCAAAGAACAACATAAATAAACAAAACCATATTTATTTATTTTATGCCGACGTTTCGAC
>NW_027116513.1:663929-725769 GCF_000696795.3 Halyomorpha halys | reverse complement strand
AATATGGTTTTGTTCATTTATGTTGTTCTTTGCTGACCGCACCCCCCGACAAACTTCTTCAAGCATTAATCTACGGTCAACTATCTACACCTCAATTTTTTTTTTTTGTTTTTAGACCTGTCGACTTATGTTTTAACTTATTTATTCTCGTAGCTTATTGATCCATTTAATTATTTCTTTTAACTTATTTACTCATTGAAGTATTTAGTTATAAAATTTATTTTAATCTATATATTAGTTTTTAATTTATTTATTTATTTGTAAACTGATATATAGCGGTGACTTTTATGTCATGTATGTAAATAAGAATAAAAAAGAGAAATTTTGAATACTATAAAATTAATTCCAACTAAATACTATATATTTAATTAGGATTTATAATTAAAAATGTTATTATTTATTATGTTATTATCTTGGATTATGTTATTATATAAAAATACTATTATTTTGGAAATATTTAAGAAATATATGCAGACATATTGTTAGGGTATAATATAATTTGGGCCATAGTAGCAAGAGAAAAAACAAACATTCTGCATACGTTTAGATTTTTTTATTGAAACAATTTTGAATGCATTTTTTTTTTTTTTTAGATACTCTTTTGGTTACTTAGATAAAATGCAAACTGCAAGGAATGACTGAATGCCGATGCAGCATCATTTACAATCCCATAGAAAAAAAAATTAGCTTACCTAGTCATTCGCTGAGTTGATTTTTTTTCTGACCTTTATAATGAAACTAGATAATTTTTTTTTCAGCAATATTTGTTACTTACCTGAAACATAAGAAAATTAAATTAAACTAAAAAATAATTGCATAATTAAATCTAACATAAATACAAATAATAAAACAATACAATAATTTAAAGATATGAACGGATAGATGTGATATATGGCATATCAGAATCAAATAATATTCTTGCATGAAAGAACAATTTAAATACTCCATTATAAATAAACATTGTTTAAATATTTTTAAACATCAAATTTTAGTAGTTTTCGTGAGTTGAAAATTGATATATCCAGTCTAAAATATGAACAAATAAGCATTCAATTAATTGTTTCTCATGTTCATTTATTCTAGTGTTATATATGAATGTTTATGTAATTTCAATGAGGTAATTTGTGTCAAATGATGTGTTAAATAGTTGCTAAATTATACTGATATCTAAAATTAAAATTACGAGAATACTTGAAAAACAAAACAAAAGGCTTGTTAAGTACAATTTAAAGAGTACATAAAAAGAAATAATTAATGCCTGTAAAAGTATTTCATCGAACAAAAAAAAATAAATAAATTTAATAATGCTTGAACACGTTAATAAATAATTAAAATTTGCTTTTATCCTAATATATAAACCAACATTTTTTTAATGCAATGTTTCGTTTATGCTAAAAAGAATCAGCATGGTCAAGGCTTGAAAAATTGCAAACTGTTTGAAAATTTGTCTTAAAGTGAAATTTAATAATTATATAAAAAATAAACAGGTTTATTGTTCTCAATCTTTCATATATTTTTATTCACAATTTTTTTTTCCAAAATTTGACTTTCACGATCTTACAAAACATCACTTTTATTGCTGAACTAATATTATATCTTTATTTAAAAATACATCATGTCATTAGTAATAAAAATAAATAAATATAATATAAATAAGTATAAATAAATTGAATTCATTATTATTTATATGGAATAAATTTAGAATTGGTAAGGAACGTGATTCTAAACGAAGCCCAGGTTCGATTCCAACTGAATCAGAAAATGTATATCGTTCAATAAACTGTGAATCAACATTCCAGCGTTTACAAATGCGTATCTGACCCTTAAATAAGTTAGAACAATGTGTTTAAATAGGTGACTTGCGAGACGCCATGGGAAAAAAAATTTTTTTTATTATAATAATAATCTTTATTTATTAAGGGATTGACCCTTTAGAATAATATACAGGCGTCAAAATTAGGCTTTAGAGCCTTAGAGTAAAAGCGAAAAAACAAAATAGAGATGATATTACAAAACGTAATAAAATAATTTGAAAAGATACAAATAAACAACAATAATTAACAGACTATATATAATAATGATAGAACAAATAAAATAAAACATTAGGTGACTTCTGATAATAAATAAAAAGAAAAGAAAAATGATAAAAAATCAAATACAATTAAACTAAAAAATAATAAATGAAAAGACACAATTTCTGCTAACGTACATATTTACAATTATAAACGAAAATCTGAGACATAAAATACAGAAAATATATAAAGCTTTTTTGAAACTTTCAATTGTTATTCTTCCGGAATTGAGTGGACAGAAGGTAGACGAATATACGGGATTTGAAGACTGGAAGGGTATTAGAACTACGAATAAAGTAGGGATTACAATTCCACAGAGAAGAGGAACGGATGAGGAAAGATCTACTAAAGGATGCAGTTCGATGGGCAGTTACATATAAATCTGAAGGTCGTGTATTAAACAAATATTATAGGGTATTAAACCAAAAAATATTTATTATTTATTTACATTCTGGCGTCAGATCTATTAATCATCGAAGATGAGAGTCGTCCGATACTGTTTCCTATCAGTCTAATTTCGATACACCATCGTGTTTAAAAGAGAAAATTAAAAATGTCACGTGAAGGCAGGACATTATAGATACGTTACGGTTCATTGCGACGGATATTAGAAGCCTTGCCTCACTCATGCCCGTATGTCCTTTTAAGTAATTGTGTGTTATTAGGGTAATTGTGTACTCCTGAGTCACTGGGGCCAAGCTGCCACGGCCATTGTTATATCTTCTTGGCTGTTATAATTCCATTTTTTAATATTACATTGTAATTTCAATTTAAAAGTTAAACTTTTAGAATTTACAAAGTTTCATTTATACAGAAGAATAACAGGCATACAAGTAAAACTTAAAAATAAACAATTTTAAGTGAAAATCATGCAAAAGTAATTAGTAAACAAGCATTAGCTTTAGGTTAAAAATTTCTCTAAATCGATATCAAAGAATAAATAAATTGAAAACTGATGAAAATTTGAATGAGTGAAATTTAGTAATTCTGTAAAAAAAAATTAACATAAAAAATAAAAATAAACAGGTTTATAATTAATTTTTTTGTTCTTAATCCTTCATTTCATAAATCACAAATTTTACTCTTACTATCTCACAAAACATCATCGCTTTTATTACTTAACTACTATTGTATCATTATTTAAAAATACATCATGTAATAATAATTAAAAAAATCGAAAACTTTCCTTTTTAAAAGCGACCACCCATTTAACAGCGAAAAATTAAAAACAGATACTTATTATTTTCCTTAGGATAATATAAAAATCTAATTCAACAGTTTCGGAAATGTCCATATTGAGACTGGACAACTACTATGTGGTTAGGTTAGTTGAAAAATAAATTAAACACGAATTTTAAATTCACAAACAATTTATTGAACGTCTACTGATGATTAACATTATTAAAACTAAAAATGCCTTGCTCATGTCGTGCTTTCCACGTTATTCTTGCAGGCAAATACTAAAATAATCTTCGACCAAGCTTTCTGTTTATTACGAATCGAAAGAGACATTGCACAAGTTCAATAACTCGTAAGTATGCGTAAATATGGACGTTTCACTAGGAAAATATTACGAAAAAATACGTTTAATGTATTTTTTTTATAACTTCAAGTAGATCACTGTGCAAGATATACTTGCTCAAGAAATACAATCATTTAGATGAAATATAAAGAATTATTTAATTAAGTAAAGAAAAGAAAACTTTATTCTTTGATAGCATCATGTACATGACAATAGCTTACAAGTATACAATTAATAGTAAACACTTAAATGACACTAAGTGTTATAATTAGTTGTTTATACATTCCATCGGATCGTACAATGAATATATCATTCAAAATATATGTTTTCAAATTGCAAATAGAAAAATAGTAGTAATTTGAAAGAACATAATTTAAAAGATAAACAACGTATAAACATTGAAATAAAAAATAATTTCATTTAAAAAATAAACCCGACTACCGAAATAACCCTTTCTTATACTCCTATTTCTGCAATCGGATTTATTTTCAAAATTAATTTTGAAGTATAATACGATTATTAATCAACAAGATCTGTTAAGATTATCTGTATAATATTGTTTATACCTGTAAATCCACTGATCCTGTCTACTAACAAGTAATTAACTAGCTGATACCAGTAATTAATACAACTTAATCTACAAATCGATGAGTTAGAACACCTTTGAATTTACGTAATATACTGTAAACTTAAATAGGAATAATCAAAGATTGATTATATAACAGTTATAGAGTGTTTTAAAGTTTAAGGGGAAAAAAATATAGGTAATATATCTCTTCAACGTTAATTACCTCAACTAAAGTTAAGTAATAATGAAGATGGTTTAAAAAGATTAGGTTTCCGTATTTATATAGTAAAATTAGGACTAATTATAAATATGATAAAATTATAATTATAATTTGATGTATATAATTATGATGTAAATAACAAAAAGTAAGAATTAATTGCACAATTATTAATATATCCATTTTTAAATTGACAAGCTGCCCATATTATACCCTTTTTACATAGCGATTCATATTTACTAAAAAAAAATTATAACTAAACAATTAAAAACTAAAATTATAACACAAACATTTTAAATAAATTTTGAATATTACAAGAAAATATACTTCGAAGAAAAGTAAAATAATTATATTGATAATAGGTGATTAAGATTTCGTAACTCCAATTTCCAGATATTTTTATTTAATATTTATGTTTTTTTTTATTTAATTTAAATAATCTGGATATGCAAAATAAAACTTGGGTAATTTCATCTGGCTACAATTATTCTTAAAAATGTTAGATAGTATTTAAAAAAAAAAAATGACGCAAACAAACTATGAAAAACTACCATAATTAGCAAACATCAGTCTAAAAATTCTAGTTTCTATTTGCCGCGGAGATAGTGTAAGATATTGACTCCAAAATATCGACATGAGATGAAGGAATGCTGCGTTATGAATGGCCTCAAGTTAACGATAGCCCACAGCACAACAAGCCGTTAGGGCCAAGATAGATCTGAGATGGAGGCAGAGAATGACTAAGAGATAATTACCAGCCGCAGACGAACAATAAGAAGGAAGACAGAGGGACTAAGGAGGGAGCGAGGAGGGAGATAGGGAGGGAGCGAGGAGGGATAAGGAAGGAGGGAGCAGCTGATTGGCATGGATCCCTGGGCCACGTTCCCTTCAGATCGTGAGCTGTCTCCCATTACCTTACATTTCCGCTACGGTTTCCTTCCCGAGGGAGGGGAAAAATCCCTACCATGCTCATTATACTTCTCTTCTTAGGGTCAATCATTTTCGGGTCATCCCGATCATCGTCCTCAAACGTGAACCGAAAGCCTCGGGTGAGGAAAATTAAGACAATCATGGGAGATTTCCGTCAACTCAATGATATATAAGAGAGTTAAGTAACATTCTGTTCAAATAACAAATGCATAAACTAAATTTTTAAAAAAAATTACTTAATCCTGAAGTAATTATAAACTAATTCCTTTCAAATAATTCAAATGCAAAACTGTTTGTAAAAAGTTAGGTACTAAAGATTTTACCTCCTGCTAAGATGCATACGCATAATATGCCAGATTTTTCAAAATGGCCACGCATACATTTTTAGCTCCATAGCCAATAACTCCTAATGTATTACAAATAGCTTAAATATGCAACTTAGTGAAATTTAAAGAATTAAATTGCGCAATTTCGTATACATAAAAAGATGAATATGGAGACGTACGTCATCTTAAATTTTAAATGGAAACGTAATGGCTCAATTTGAAACTAGCTAAATGCGTCGTAGAGTAGTTCATTATGATTATTTTCCGAATAACAATAGTTTTCATGATATTTGCCAATATTAATTCACAATAGAATTTTTTATGGGGGGAGGAGGGGAATAAATTTTGCTTTTGGAAAAATTATATCTCCAGAAAGGTTGAGCATAAAGAAATCTTTAAGTTAAAGAACTGTTAGAGTTTATATAGGTGCCAATTAGATTCCCTAGTAGGTTATGAATATATTTCATCTACAAGAAATACCTAAGTTTATGGAAATTAAGCTAAAAATATACGGGCGCCAATTTGAAAAAATTGCCATATTAGATCTATACACCCTAAGGGAGAGGTTAACTTTATATCATCGTATTTTTTAAACATTTTTGCCGTACGAATCCATGGACAGAAATTGATTCACACTTACTCGCAGGTACACCCAAATTAAAAAGTTATACAACTATAAAAAATAAATATTACTGATATTTTAAATAAGATCCTGTTTTAAATATATAAATACAACAGAAAAAAATATATAAATACTTCCAACTTAATCTGGCTTGACAACCTTCCAGCCTGAGAAAATTTTAATTCCCATCATAATTAAAATTATGCACATACAATCACGTTTAAATGAAAAATCAATGTTTCAATGCGTTTCAAAAGGTTATATTAGGATAACTCGTTCATAAAAAATAAAAAAGTAATTTAACTTTTTTTTAAACAACAGATACGAATACAATTAACCAAATTCATGAAAAAAGGTAATATTATTTGTTAAGTGTCATATCCGTTATATAAGACACGTAACAAGAAAGTAATAAAAAGTTTTATGAATCTATAAGATTTATACCACCAAAAATTTATGAAGTGTCGATATTTTAATCCGAATAATGAGTTCCACTCTTAATGCTTAGGCCTGAATAAACCTCAAATAGGAGGTTTCTTTAGGTCTAAGCATTGACTTAAACAAGAAGAATTTCACTCTGTAAAAAAAAATTTTAATTTTTAACATGTTGGAGGAAGCAGCTATCTTTTAAAACAGTGAAAATACGTTTTCTTTATATTTATATAGTTTAATAATAAAGTCCTTATTTTCAATAAGGAAAAAAAAAATTATATCTTTATTTATACTTGAAAGGCTTCTCGCCTATACTGACTTGTTCAGAGTAGAACTTTATCAAAGTTAGCCAAGTTAAACAATTAATAAAAATAAACCATATTAAATAAATTTTTACATTATTTATTTCGTAAGTAGAATAAAAATAAATGATAAAATTAATCGGGGGAGCTAGGTGGCAGCGTGGTAAGGCGCGTATATACTAACTCCAAGGACCCTGGGAGTTCGAATCCGGTTGGGCAGAAAATTGTTTTCTGTTACACTGTATACGTCAGTCAACTGTGGGTTCTGGAGCCTCTGACCCTTCATGGGTTGTAATGGTAAAGATTTTAATTTTTTTAAAAATATAATTAATCAAATTAGATCAGAAATTAAATATTCACCTTGACCAGAATCTATAAATGAAGCCCTTATTTTGAAATAAAAATTATAAAAGATTATAAGTAAAGTATAAATCATATACAACCAATAAATTCAATAATGCAATTAAATAAAAATCAAAAAATATTAATATAAATTCCTATTAAAGGTATACTATAACCTATTAGAGATCCTAAAAACACAAATAATAAAGGAAAAACCTTAAAAAAAAAAAAAGAAAAACATTTAAAATAAGAATTAAAAAAATTAAATAATATTAAAATGCCTCTTATAATAGACGAAAATTAAAAAAAAAATAAACATAAAGTATATAATAATCCTAACAAAAATTAGAACAAACCATTAAACTATTAAAACCACAGGAACAAAAATAAATTAATCGTAATTGATAGCAAACAATTAAAACAGATAAATAATAACATAATAATTATAAAAAGTATGTAGTTTTAGAACAAGTCAGGTCATGGATTGTTCTAAAACTACATACTTTCTATAAAACATTCGTCATTTAACTTTTTTATTTACCTTCAGATTGCAAAAGTAATAAACGAAAACCATGTAAAAAGTTAATAGTATTTGTTAGGTGTCCTATTCGTTATGCAAGATTTTATGTAACCCGGTGAGAGAAGGTACGATTCTCGCACGTGTAGCCATTTTACTGAAATGATAAAAAATATCTCATTGTTGTTCATTCGATAATTCCGAATCCATTAAAATAAATTCTAATTTGGAGTCTAAAATTTAGCCCTGTTATTTTACCAGTTTGGACCAATGCTTCTCAAATTTCGGTACAGAACAGAAAACACATACCAAGACTCTAAAGTATTCTTTAAAACTTATAATTCAATCTTGGAACCATAATAATCGAATTTTATAATACTGAACTACGATTATTATGCATGCCATTATGCACTTATTTATTTAATATTTCTCTTAAATTATAAAACTAGCCATAAAATTTGTCCAAAAAATATAACTTATGGACAAGAGCAGTCTTCCTAATTTTTTTTTCTTTTAATAACTGATTAATTGGCATTTTATCATTCCACATAAACTGAAAAATAACTGAATAAGTCTAGATTCTTGTAAAGTTTCATACCAAGAATAAATTTAACTGTAAATCTCAATTGTTGATAATACGGGTAAGATTTTAGTTTTTTACTGAAAACAATCGCAAATGAGTAGATATAACCTTTCAGTAGATATATTTTTTCTAGTTTATAGTACTAAAAAAAAAAAAAAAAAAAAAAAATTATTTTTCTAGAAACTACTACGGTTTTATTATGATATAGAAAAAACTGAATAATATTGTATAATAATAATACTGTACCGTATGTAATTGCTAAATTCCTGAAAACTATTTATTTGCCATTTTTCCGATATACTATCTATCAATTATTATTCGATATCAGAGAAATACAGAAACAACAATAATTTTAATAAATGTACAATGGAGATAAAATAAATTAAAACCTTTTTAAGAGAAATAATCCGAAAGTATTAATGATTATATCCAATTTCGAAAATTAATAAACAATTTGAATTAATGGCTCTAAGGGGCCTGTTACCGGGAATCGAATATTTATGTTAAAATAATTATTTGACCCGAGATAATGAAATAAGCGTTTAATTATCGCTCGTTTAATACACGATTTATTTCGAAACGCTATATACCTGAAATAATGGCAATTTAATTCAGAGATTTGTTCAGTTTCGTTTTAAATGCATTGCATTAATCAAGGAGAATTCAATATATTCCTGATCATAAGGAAAATAATTTTACTGATACAACTGAACTGTATTAATTATAACATGTAATTGTTATACGACATTGATATTTTTCAACAAAGATTTATGAATAAAAACTAAGCATTGTACCTATATGCAAATCAGGTAAGTTTACGAAGATGTACATTACAATTTAAAGATAATTATATATAACAATTATATAAGTACAAAACAACTTAAATAGTTAGAATATTTCTAATACATATTATTTATATTAAAAAATATCACAGAACTGAATAAGAAAAAGTGGGAAGTTGAGTAAGTGGAGGGAGGAGTTGGACTGGGATCGATCCGTATATTTCTCAGCGGGCTTCAGCCACAACTGTCTTACACAGTCCCTCACTGACGGTTTATCAACACTATAGTAATATTTATAGCAAATGGTTAAATAATTATTTATTTATGACATTATTGACTTTAAAAATATAGTATTTAATTAAGTAACTTAAATAAATACATAAGAACTATAAAAATATATATATTGAATTATCTTCATTTCAAGTTCAAGGAGTGTTAAGGAGTCCAAAATTGCTATTTTAAACTATACAAATTAACCTTGAATATTAAATAATAAACTCTATAAAAACACCTTTAACTTCTAAGAAAGAACAATTTGTTGCAAACATTAAACCACGGCAAATATTGACAAACAGAATCCATTTAAATAATAAAGTTTATTCCTGGACGTTATAAGTATTAATTATAAACAGGGCTATATTTTTGGAGGCATTAAAGATTGCAGAGAATATATATATTTATATATATTTTAAATATATTTTTATTAAATATGTTATTAAATATTATTAAATATGTAAAATATATTTTTTAAAATTTATTAGCAGGCTCCACCACTTATATAGTATTTTGCCCTTATTTGTTGGGAAAGCGGACGAAAAGCGATTTAAATGTTTTATTAAAGAGAAGAAAAAATAAATAATCCTCTTATTCCTACTTGAAGTTAAAATTTTCAAATTTCTAACTCAACAAGGATCTGTAGAACAACCCTTAAAAAAGTGGGTAGAAATCAGGATTGAAAATCACCCCTGACCCCTCGGATTGGAAAATAAATATATGTCTGACATTCAATAATTGTATAAATATTTAAATTTAATTAATAGCGAGAATTACTTAACGAATAGCAATTTATTTTTATTTTTATGGGGATAATAGATAGAACAGGAGAGAAAATTTTCAGAACAATTAATATTTAAAATATATTTAATAATAGCATTTTAATTGTTTTAACTGTTTTCTTGTTTTGACTGTACAAAACAATTTTCAAAACATTTTTTTGTAAATTTCAATTAATTTCAGTATTAAATATTTTTGTTTATTTATGGTTAGAGAATCACAAAAAAATGATCCCCAAATGTCAATAAAAATAGTATGTTTGGAAATAAAAGAATCAGTATCTTTTTTTTTCAAATTAAAAATATTAAAACTGAATCTTGCTAAGTATAACTTAACTGACAATCCCTAAAGATTATTGCAAATAGTGCGAAGTCAAGGCATAGAAATAAAATGAGTGAAAGATCACAAGCAACAAAGGAGTTGTGAAAGGTATATTTACCAAAGAAGCAATTATTGTATTATGTATTGTTTTTTTTTTTTGTTTTTTGAGATAAATGAAGGTGGAGAAAAAAAAGGAAATAAAATCATAATAGAATCTGTATACAAAATGTATGCATGTGTTACCACCAAGATGTCGATTTTTTTATGTAGTTGAAACATCAATTATCAACTATCGATGTTAGGTCAGAATAAAAGGCATATGGGCTTCGATTCAGAGGAAATACAAAACGATTTTTACGCAGTTTTGCCTTTTACCCAAAATTATTGGCTACGCCAGTTCTAGCCAAAAAAAAAATATGAGCTGGAAGAAAACAAACGTGACTTCCACGATCTAAACCTCCCCAAATCAAGAACTAATAAAAACGTAAATTAACTAGAAAAATAATAGGAGACAAAGACTTTTTTTTTTGTTCAATATAGATTTTTTTCGCGTGTTTGTGTAGTCCTGCTGCAAAACAGTTTTGCTGATTCCTTAAGTGGATAACCCCAGTTGATAGCTATATATTATTAAATATACTACTTTGTACCTTTTAGAACAAGAAATAAATTGTGTTTACGAACTATAGGTTTTTTAAAATAAGCCCATAACTGACCTAAGTGCATTTTAATTATATAGTTTTGAAAGTAAGCTCCACAAAAAAACTGATTACATTGCGAAATAAAACAATTCATGCAATATTTTTTCTTCACTAATACCTATATAAATAATTATAAAATTTTTCATTGTTTATCCTACAGTTCCATTCATTTTTCGTCAAGATTTTATTTAAATAAAAACTAAATCTTATATTAATTCCATTCATAAATAATAATAACCCCTAAGAAATAGTGATAGCAGTTAATATTGCTCAAATAACTGATATTCTTCACTGTTACCCAAAAGAGTCATTAGTTAAAGTAGCCAGTTACATATACGGAATCATTCCACCGCGCACCACAACCATTCTGCATTCAGCGCGATTACACTCAATTATTTTACGAATAATACTTACGTTAACCTAAGGATTGTGTAAATTAACAGATCGAACTGCTACCGTTGTTAGAAAATTGATTAAGGCGACCAGGTCACCTGAAATTGTATCGCAAATTAGAGTTCCGTTTGCACAGTGTTCAATCCGACAGTTCTTTTGGAGACAGTTCATCACGGTGAATCTGTTTAATTAGTGTGTTTAATCCAGGTGTAATCTAGCGCAAGGCTGGAACAATGTGGTATAAACTTGTAACTGTGGGTTGAGTAAACAATTAGCAATGTAATTATTGTCTAGAAAGCATTCTAGGAATTAAATATTGAGTACGCCGTTTATCCGGGAAAATTTTAGGGATAAAGATGCATTTAGATATGAAAAGGTTTGATTAGTAAATGAAAAAATACTTGTATCAATGACATAATTGATATAATAATGATGATATAATTTACAACATACTCCTTGCCTTTAACTAGCCAAATTGTTAATTTTAACTTGTAACTTGCAAAACCACTTAAAAATAAGTTAAATTACAATAAAGTACAAAACAATTATGAAAAACCAAGAGGATAAAGAAATTAAAAAAAAAACAAAAAAAAAGCGAACTAGATTCTTAGTTTAAATACCTAGAAGAAATAGAATGCGAAGAGATTTTATACTAAAAATTAAAATCTATATTTTATCACAAGAGGAGTAATTGAACCCACATATGCAAAAAAATCAAACAACGTCCGTTTTATTGTTTACTAGATTAATTAAAGTTAATTAGTCTCATAAAGTTTTTTCGGTTTGACTAGTCACTTCTTAGGTGAATATTGCTTTTAACCTGTTGAATGGCTGAGTGAACCCGAAAATATTCACTAAAGAGACCACAGTTCTACCAATAACAACGAGGTTGTCCGGCTAACTTCAGGGGAGGAAGGAGGTTGCTACAATCAGACCACGCTTACTGTTCTGCTCGAATCTAGCCATTAGCATAGCGGTCATAGAAGACATTGTTGCTTCGTTCAGAGGCTGTAAGTGTGGGAGTAGAGCTATTGTGCTATGTACATGGGCGAGCGCTTCCATCTGGGAAACAGCGTTCAGAAAAAGATTATTGTGGGAATCAAAAACAGTTTGTAAAATGAATAATTTGACAGGAGTTATGGCATCATCATATGCGCTCGGTCACAGCATGGGGTTTATTTAAGTTGGAAAAATCGTAGAATTAATAATTAGGAAAATAGTATTTCATCTATATGTAATACAAAGCATAAAACGTGACTGTCACATGCATGTCATTCGTAATATTCTACAGAAGAATGGGAAGATGCATACACGGACATGTTCCGTCCTCTGGGAACTCTTATACCATTCAAAACACTGGTTTTAGAATCTTTAAAGGATTATAAAATAAATATGGAGACAAAAATATACAAAAACAACAATAAACAACCAACAATTCCACGAATTCAATCATCCTCTACACCTCCACTTATTACAACAATCCTGATAAATACTTGCACTGCGACTTGAAACGTTAATCAATAAATAGTTGGAGCTATGTAGTAATAATTTTTTCTTGACCACAATCCGGACCATCTCCTCATAATATTGATACAATGAAATAATCAATGAATGGCATAAATGTTAACCATATTCCGTTGTAGGAAAGCTACAGACAGTTCTTCCAAATTCAAACCCAGGATAACAATATGTGGATACTTATCAGTATTTATAAGTTGTTTATTTACAAGCGTTATTGTTCAATAAAAATTTTAATCAACTATTTAAATAAATCTTACATAGTAATGAAACACTAAATACATAAAACTACACCAATTATAAGGCCGATCTTGAGATGGTTGTATTAACAGTAACGTCAGGTTCAAGTTTCCAATAAGGAAATGATAGAATGTAATGACCCAGCTAGACCGACGGGCACAATACTAGATAAGGATAGACCACCACAGCTGATTGGTCTATCGTTCTGATTGCTGCGGGCCAATCAGGGCTCATATCAGGAGTTAGCTGTCCAATGACAGCCTCCGAATTGGAAACTGCCAGCCGTCAGTGCTCTGCGGTCTGCGCCAACGAAACCGGCTTAGCAGCGTTATGTCGCGTCCGCTTCATACCATCAAACTGTTAATTATACGGGTTGGATAATGGAGATTTGAACGAATCCAGGAAATATAACCATGCAAGAGACACTGTTGCATGTAAGTTCTGAGCGCTCCTAGAAAATTTCTAGGAATTCATAAGATGATATCTGATAATATGAGATCTATAAACCTACAAACTATTGCAATTGAAACGTAGAGATACGAAAGAGGACAAAACCAAATTAAAACAAAAAAAAAAATCAGGAAACCAAAATATGCACAGTTCAGATGATTGTTCTTAAAAATTATTATTGAATCAGTAGTTTTTTAGATACATCAGAAACAGATTTGTGAAATATTATTAAGCAATTCCTAATTCGAAAGTAAAATAAAAAATTAACTGTATATATACCAAATTACATGGGGGGGGGGGGAATCAATACACCACAGGGAGAAACTGATAACAACTTTGAAAAAATTCGGTATAAAAAATATGAGGAAAAATGTTATTTTTTTTATAAAAATCGCCAAAAAAAATATTAATTTTTTTATTTGATTGTTTGTTTTCTTCAATCAGATTAATTAAACAAATCTTTTCAAATTATATAACAACAATAAAAACGCATCCCAGTTTTTACTATTATTTTTGTAACATTTCGGCCTCTATTGGTCATTGTCTTCTCCACATAATATTTCACGTTGTTCGGAAAATACAACCCAGCCCGTAGTTGATAATACAATCAGGCTAGGATCGAAAGAAATTAAGTTCAAATAAAACACTTATTTAGCTATAATAGGTTTTGCTTAAAATAGTTCAACAATTGCATAATCAGTTGTATCTTTCAAAGAAGACCTTGTTTTTATAGCTTTATTTTTCACCAAATTACTGTGGTCATCACTTATATATAGTTTACAAGTACTAGGTTATATTATTGCCATGAAAAACTAACTTACAGATAGTTGTATTCCTTTTAGCAAAAAAATTGTAGTCCTTTGAGTCTCAATTGATTTGAGTGACCACCTCGAAATAAATATCAGACATAGGTGGGATTCGAACCCTCCAAAAAACATTGGTGTATTATCTCTCTATCATAACCTTGATATGTAGGTGGTGATATGTAAATGGCTAGCTTCTTTAAATCTATATATATTTTTTTTTAATTTATGAAAGTATATTGTGTTAAGTATTATTTTTATAAAGTCTAACAAACCTTAGGTTTAAAAAAGTTCGAACCTACCATACACCCCATAATATAAAAACTTCTAGGCATGCACATCATTTCTGCAAAGTAGGTGATATACAGTCACCTATGCTATACTTGCAGAGCCAGCAGTGGAAACTGCTAACTCAAAACGTAACATAATCTCTCACCATGAGCAATTTATGAGAGGATTATGTTCAACAGAAAAAAAATACAAAAACCCGTATCACCATATATCTTGATAGGGATAAGGCTTCATTGTTCCTCGCTTTCAGATATTCGATAAAATTGTCATTATTTTTATAATAAAAAAATATTTATTAATTATTTTACCTCTTTTATAGTCTATAGAAATACAGAGGGTGTTAATCTAGTGCAACTACAAAAGCACACAAAATGTTAAGCATAAGATATATCACAAGACAATACAAAGAAAAAATATTACTAAAAAAACGAAGAAAAAAATTACCTGATACAAGTATAAAAAGATAATAAAATAATACGATAACAAACTAAAAATACAATCTATAAAAGTTGAAAGAAGGTATGTATTATGAAATATATATACATTTATTTTTTTGCAAAAGTGTTTACATTATGTTTCACACAATTAAGAAAACTAGTACAAAAGAACTATTTTGATATATTTATTGACCGCCAACCGGACTCTCCTCCTACAATCAATAATCTATAAATGTTTCCTTAGGCAGAAATTAAAAAATCTAAATAGACTCAATAAATTACAGATAATCTACAAATCTAATAATTTATAAAATACAAAAGAAAAAAAAATCTAAATAAACCAAAAGTAAATTGAATCATTTTAAAAAATATTTAACCAATGGTTATTTACTAAGGAATAAAATAGTAAAAAAAAATCTAAATAAATATAAGTAAGCTAATGAGACTTAATTAAGTTTTTTTAATTGTATGAAAAACAATATAAACACATTTGCAACAATAATAAATGTATACATATTTCATAAACATGAAACAATTTCATAAGCCCTAATAGAGCTATTTACGTTCAATAGTTCTCGAGATATAGCTTTTTAAAAAGCAATATTTCATAAAAATGATACACAACGTACTGAAAGATCAGTAGTTAGTGAATTTATTTTGAAAAATCTATATCTCAAAAACTATTTGACGTGAAGACGTCTGTTAGCACTCCAATTAAAGCTAGTTTAATGGGCTATAAAATAGTTTATGACGTTTATCGTCGTGGGAGTAGTAGTTTCGGGATATTTGCTAAAATAAATTGATTTATAGTTGTTCGGACAAATTTTCATTTGCCAAATTTACATTCATATGTGAATATCATAAAAACTACGAAGATAAGTGTCATAAACTACTTTATAGTAAGTTAAATTTTCTTTATTTTGAGTGCTGGCAGACATGTGTGCGTTTATGGGTATAGAGATATATTTTTTCAAAAATCAGGCATTTTATACCAACAACTAGAAATTAATGGTTTGTGAGTTTATTTTGTCAAATATCATGAAAGTTCTACTCCTACAAAGATAAACGTTATAAACTATTTTATAGTAAATTTAACTAGCTTTAATTTGAGTCCTGACAGACATCTGTATGCCCTATGGTTTCTGAAATAAATTTCTTTAAAACTCCAACTTATTGTCCGAACAACTATAAATCAATTTATTTTAGGAAATATCATGAAAACTACTATTCCTACGAAGGTAAAGGGCGCAAACTACTTTATAGTACGTTAAACTAGCTTTAATTTGAGTGCTGATAGACATCTGTACGTCACATAGTTCCTGAGATATAGAGTTCTCAAAATAAATTAACTAACTACTGATATGTCAGTACATTTTTATGAAATGTTGCTTGATAAAAGGTTATATCTCGAGAACTATTGGACGTATATAGCTCTTTCAGGGCTAATATTTCAGCAAATTTGCTCTTCTTTAAATAATGTTCTTTTAGACTTTCTAGTGTTATTGGTAGTTTTTAAAATATAGAGCTCCGAATGAAAAATTAATGTTTTTTTATCGCTTTGAAACAACCGCCATTTTTTATTCCCCCTACTTATACTTGGCAGACTCATTAGTTTTGACTAGTCATTATACATAGTTATCATTTAAGAAATCAAAGATTGTGGTGAAACAACTGCCTTTTTTTCTTCCCGGCTCTTGTACTAAACCGCTGATCTGAGCTGATAGTAAATTCCTTCAGCTGCTTTTAATATAAATATTTAAATATTAATTGTAATACTATGATAAACTATTTACACTGAGTAAAATGAGCAATTTTAGTTTAGTTTTGTATAATATACATTTCTTTTTAAATAAATGGATCAATACAAACTTTTCTCTTGTGACCACATAGCATACCGTACCTCCCCCCCCCCCTCCCTCCCTGGAACAACGGATATTATTCCAGAGGTCCTTTATTGGCCATGTTTGGGTTCGAGCTCTGTTCGTGCTTGCATATGATAAATCAGAGGATAGTGCAAACAGCGGTGCAATAAGGGAAATGATTCTACTGCTGCTTCGTATTTTCCAACTCTACGCCGGGGCACTCTGTAATCAGTTTACTATAAAGACCTTCATTAATCAAGAACTCTTTACTTTCAACTTGAACAAATATACTTTATAATATTTTAATTTCACATATATATTTCTTTTCTTTATATCTTGAAATTTATAACTCCATTTCAGCTAAAAATACTTATAAGTAAATGATATAAGATATATTGATATTAAATCTGAGAAGAAACCACCCATTGACAGCAATCCAGTAGGTTTTCTACATAGCAAGGTCTCAAGGCCATATTCTTTTCAGACGCCTTGGAGGATTATCATGAATAGGAGAGGATGCACGGTCTGAAACTAGTTAGCGAGTTTAAGTAGGTATGGAGTCTATTATAAAAGGATTCATATCCGGTTCGAGCTAGAAACATTATGGAATCATTTTAGTTGTGAAAAAGTAAGGAACATTAAAGATTTTACAAACATACTACAGTAATTGTTTGGTAATAGGTACCTAACCATTGTACGCGCAAAAAGAACCTAGGTAAGTAGCGTCAAATTATGGAGGAAACAGAAAAATATAACAAATAAAATTTTAAAAATATCTCCTGAAATAAAATTTTGTATTACTCAACAAAATAATATCTCATACAAGGCGTTCAAGATTAGATTAACATCTTCTTTTAAAGAATTTTGAGGACATCGAATGAAGCAGCATTTTTGATCAAAATATTCAGATTTTTTTTAATAACACTTTAGATGCAATATCGAGCCATACGATTGAAAAGCAATATTCCTACATCAACACATCTTTTTCTTTTTTTTTTTTTAATTGCCATTTCTGGCATACGGGGTGCGGGAGCAGTGGGGGGGGGGGAGGTAGTGCGCATGCCACTGCTCCAAAAGATCACCAATTTTTTTTTTTTTTTATTCTTTTAATAATCTTCCTATATATACCAAAGGTAAAAATGTAAAATGGAATCCTGACAGTGAAACAGTAAGATACCTGGGAATTCACCTCAATCGCCACCTTACTTGGAACAACCATATCAACATCGAACTAACTCAAACCTACCCAAGGTTAGCAATGCTATATCCTATCCTAAATAGAAAATACAAATTAAAATCAACAACTATTCTTATTTTTAAAACAATTCTCTGGTCACTGCTGATGAATCGCTGTGAAATCAAGGGAGCGGCACCTTTTACAAAAAGGAAAAAATTAACAATCTTTTCAAAATAAAATCATAAAAATTGCAGTAGATGCTCTTAGGTTTGTAAGAAACAGCCAATTGCATCAGGAATTACAAATAGGGACAATAGAGGATTACATCAAAAAAAGGTTCATGAAGTTCCACTCCCAGTAGCCTACAGTTAAAGGAACAGTGACCTACAACTTGGGAAACCTAACCACAACCCGAAGACTGAAGCTCAGGGTGCTGCAGGACATCCTGTTATAAGTTCTATATTTATCAGTTCAGTTATTGTCACTTAAAAATTTTATATTATCTTAACTACTTTTTATTTCTCTTCATCTTTGTCTTAAATTCACTTGCTTTTTTTTTTTCCATTAGAAGTCAATTATTTATTTTGTTAAATCCATAATTAACCTTACACCTTACTTTTAACTTTTAATAAGAATTATTATTTTAATCTATGTATTTAATTGGTTGTTTTATTTATAACATTGTATATAGTTATAGGTGTCTTTTGTATGAGACTATACTCCCTCATAATCAATTGTTAAAAAAAAAACCTAAATAAAAAAAAAAGAACCTAAAAATGTTAGGCCCACCAGGCCGATCTGGTATTAAAATTAAATAAATCTATGAAACAACATCGTTTAAACAACGTATAGGAAAAAAAACATAATATAACCACTTTTTATAATATTAAAAATAAAATATAATATACTTTAATTTTGTAAAAAAAAATTTCACCAAACCTAATAATTTTTCAACGTTTCAGGCATGACTCGACTAATATTTGTCCCCTCCATATTTTATAAACTACAACGTTTAAAAAAATAGGTATATACCGCTTTTATAGGTCATTTAATATAGGTAATAGTACACAGAACTTATTTTTCATTAGAACAAGGTAACCGCCTACCAAAAAATTAATCAAGTAGCTAAATTCGAGATCAGTGAAAAATCTACTTTTTCAAATTGCGAATATTGAATTCAATGATTCACTAAATTAAAAACCTACCTATCTATATCTCTCAAAATAAGGAGTTGGCATTTTAAAGAGAAAGTTGATTTTATTACATAAAAATATGGGCTGTAAAAATTTACTTACCACAAGTTTTCATATTTTTTAAGGTAAATATATTTTCCAAAATTGATCAATAGATCAGTTTGTTACAATTTTTATTTAACAAGTATAACGTTCAGGTTTTGTGGTAAGTGAAAGATAGATTTTTGAAATAATTACTGAACAATAATACTGTCTAGGTTTATGAATTTTTATTTCTGGACAAATCTGATTCATAAGTTTTCAACTACCCTCACTGATATTTGTTTAAATTCTATTTCTACGTTGAGGTTACCATGTGGCGGTAGTTCATCGAAGGTGCCGACCAAGCCATACCTGACCCTCCCCTGGGATCAGGTACATGTCCTTTTCTCCTTTATTTTTTTCCTGTGTCATTGTCTCTTGTAGTTATGACTGGTAGTTGTTGTCGAGTGAACTCTTGTATACTTCTCTCAATGTCACAAGTTGATTTATACAAGATTTTTCGGATATATTTTTTCTTAAAAAAATATAAAGGTTTTTCTTTTCTTTTACTTTTTTAAGTTATTTGACTGCGTGTAGAAGAATGCCAAATGGTCCAAGGTTTACATAATATTCCTCAATTTTCTAATTTTAGAGCCCCTCAAGTTAAAAAAGAAGTGACAAAAAAGTTCTTTTGTTGCGCCTGTTTAGAGGAAATTTCAGAACTATGTGGCTGTTGGTTCAGAGCCTTCGAAACCGCAAGTTTTTCAAAAAGCAAAAACGAATAAAAAACCTTTTACACTTAAAAATATAGTAAAACAATTATGATTGTTAAAGGATATACCGGGTAAATTACTCCAATTTTTGATGTTGAGGTTATAAGGGATTACAGACCACTTTTCCGGTAACTAAATGTGGTAAATAATTATGATAGAAAATAGTAAGTGCCATCAACTATCACGGAAATCCAGTCGCGATGATTATGATGATTGTTATTATTATAATATTAAAAAAAAAAAAGTGAAACTGTCGTTTTATTATGGCTTCCAGCTTAATTTTGTTAGTTTTTAATTTAACCTACTCCATAACAACAGTAATTTATATGAGAAGAATTACATAAACAGTTTATATTCTTTGAAAAAAAAATGGCGCCCTAAATTTACTTAGCATCAAAAGTTATAAGCTATGAAGCTATTTTGTAACGTATGTCTTAAATATTAGTATAAACTTATACTAGGCAAGTTTTTGTGGGCTTTATAATTTCTTTATTCCACACATAAAATCCTCTTCCCCCATCAAAAGGATGAAGCATCTTTCCAAAATTTTCATTTTTATATACAGTACCATCCACCATAATTAATGAAAATTAGTACTATAAGTGTATGTACCATTCATACTAAATTTGTAAATAAACAAAATTACAGTAATATTTATATACAATATCTGGGTACCATGAGAACACACCTGTTTTGTAACAAGATATATAAAAGTATTAGTATGCATACGAAAATAATATATTATTTTTATATACATTTAAATCTGCCTCCTTTAATGAAGACTTGAAATTCGGGCCGAAATGTTTGCAAAAATAAAATTCTATGGATCCCATATTACATCTTCTAAATTTCAATTACATATCTACACTAAATTACGACAGCATAAAAACGTATTAAGCAATTGTAATATATATTTGGACCCCTTTAAATATTTTACTTAAATATACATAGTTGGGAATGCTAAAAGGTACAGGGAAGTGTTATATTGGTTAGAAATAGTTGAAGGCGCCTTCTCGGAAGGTCCGTCGGTCAATACCTAGGTCCAAGGCCGTTAGACATATGTTTTTACTAATGGTTCAAGATGAGTTGGGAGCCCCCAGGCACCACTTCCACTACTTCTTTCTTTCTGTGATAGTTCAAACAGATGCATTAGATATATATGAAAGTTCACATAGACATATGCTAGTCCGGGAACATGTGACAAAAAAGGTGAATTATTTTATACAAAAGTTGAAGCACATAAAGTGATCATGTTCATTGGCCTGAAATGAAAAATGCAATCTTCGCGCCGCATTGTAAAAAAAAATTGAGTGAGTACCATATAATCCAAAAAACAAGGCAAAAAAAGTAGCAAATAAACAAAAAAATTGGATAGCTCTTCTTTTTTTAAGTTGTTGGGATTTGGATTGGCATAAAAAATCTTAAGTAGGACTAAAATTGATTTTATTCATAAAAGATCAAAAACTTTCATTAATTTTTCACTCTACGATCAATATCATAGAAATAACTTTTGGTGTAAAAAACATTAAGAACACTTTATCAATTAAATTCGAGCCTTTAAAAAGAATTTTTTTATATTATCCAAGATATAGTTATTAAAAAAAACAGCACAATATTTTCGAAAAACGAGAAAACGCGATTGTATCACTTATGGAAACTGCCATTCCAACTAAGATCATTAAATCGTTAATTCCACTTTAAAGCAGTTTATAATCCTATTCTATATAAAAGTTAATTTAATAAGTTTAATTTTGAGAATGTACAAACTTATGTATGTCGCTTGTAGACAAGGTATGTAGTTATATAGATACCTACATTTTCATAAGATGGCTCAGTTTCGATAAATGTAAAACAAGGTCAATATCTTTTAAAAACAGAAAATGCATAATTTTTTTAATTATATAAGATAGTAATTAAAGTTTTATGAATTAATATTATGTAACAAACTAGGTCGCTAATTTAATTATCCTCAGAACAGAAAAAAATAAGTCAATATTTCAGGCCTACATGACAGTTTTCTGAAGTGGAAATATTATCGCAACACTCAGAGCATGACAGTGATTCTTTCCATAATTAAACTTTAACTCGCTGAAAGTTCAAATGTGACTAGTAAAAAATGATGAAGTATAACAAATAATAACTATCACTTCAGATAAACAATAAATAAGAGACCAAAGATTATAATTTTAAAATAAACTTTGTATCTAAATTAAATCTTAAAACACTCTTAATAATTTCTTTAAATGTTCCATGTTTCGGCCATTCGGCCATCCTTAAATATAAATTTATATCTCATATCCAATTACTTAAAAACTTGTTGCAGGCTATTCTGCCCAGGTCATTAATTTCATTCAAATCACCCTATTTTGTCACTTTTCCATTAAATTTTAAAAATTTAAATTACATATCAACTTAACACAATTATCACTCTCTAATAAACAACAAATAGAAAACATAAGGTTATAAGTGTTATAAGGTTAAAAGCTGAAGTTTCCAGCTCAATTTTCATAGTTTTTAATTTATCCTACTCCATAACACCAGTAATTTAAATGAGAATAACTAAATGAATAGTTCATATCCTTTTTTAAAAAAAATGGCGCCTGAAATTTAATCTGCATCAAAAGCTATAAGCCTCCATCCATTTGAAAAGTAGGTTCATCTCAAATATTAGTATTAAATTATACTAGGTACGTTTTTGTGAAAAGTCCTTGATAATACTTATCACCCATCGGAAGTATGAACCATCTTTCAATAGTTACAAAGTTCTTTGACTTTTTTTTTTTTTAATATTAGAATACTTAGTCATAAATTGTATGATTCATAATGCGCACAACTGGGATATTTATTTTCACTAGGGAGAACATTAAAGAGATTAAAGTCAGGGGACCAGTGTGATGGTGAAAATAAAATATCCAAGCTGTGCACATTATGAAACATGTAATTTGTGACGAAATAGTCTACTATGGATAAAAAAATCAAAAGAACTATGTAAGTACAAGTAAGATCGTTCATCCTGAAGTTGGGTGTAGAGTCTCAAAACGTTGGGAAAGAATTATGTATGTGTGTGTAACAAAATAATTATAAAGACTTTTCACAAAAACTAACATAGTATAAAACGATAAACTTCCTAATTGAAAAATATTGTTAATATATAATATTGAATAATTTATTTTTACTTGGTCGCAAATTAAAAATCTTTTGAACAATTTTTTTTAAAAAACGGTAATTAAATAAATACCTCAAGAGCTCTTCAATAAAAATAAGTGGTCGGCTTAAATGAAATAATAATAATGACCGTAGAATTACAGAGAAGGAAGAATGAAGCGATGTCAAGCTAATGAGCCTGATGTTTCGAGAACTAAAAAAAACGACGGAACGATTCCGTCTCGTGTTTCCGAAGCGGCCCGCTGTGCCAAGAAATGTTGGACTACACGCCCAACGGTATACAAAGCGTATAATTGAACCTACCAAATCAGTAATATACAGTCGGCCTATTACTCTTCCCATACCCGCATCACAAATCTTTTATATCCGTCGCTATTACATGGATTAGATTATTTAAATAGTCATGATTATTTAAAGTGTCTGTTCTTTATTCTAATTTATCGTATATGGACCTACAACTGCAAAATAAACGCTCAAATTATAGAAATTTTAAAGTCGTTAATTAGTTACAAACCTGCATTACTAACGAACATTTCAAAAGAAATATATATATTTTTTTTAATCTATCATTTTATAAAAAGAAAAAATATAAAAATTTTATTTCCTAGTTGGTTTGTCAATGATAAATTACATAACCATTACTTATTGCCACTATATTTAGTAATATTAATTAATAAATAAAATATTTAATTATCCACAAGCTAATTAGCATTTTAATATTAAAAACATATTTGAGTGTAAATGTGACTTAGAGACTATATTATTTTATCATTATGTTATTTTATTTATTTATTTTTCAAACTGATAGTTATGTTCATTTTGTTTATTCTTTTGTTTGTATATATTTTAAGAGAGTTTTTTTTCACTTATTTTATTTATTTATTTTTCAAACTGATAGTTATGTTCATTTTGTTTATTCTTTTGTTTGTATATATTTTAAGAGAGTTTTTTTTCACTTATTTTATTTATTTATTTTTTTTTATTCATTTATTTTATTTTAGTATGTATGAGATCATTCATCACTATTACCTATTGCCCACAACTGTGTGGCAGATTATAATATCTATCAATAAATAAAAGTATTATTATTAATATAAAAAAAAATATTAAAAATAAATATAATTCAAATTTTTGTTTGTGACAGATTTGTTTAGTTTTTATTAAAAAATATCCAATTTTTTTTATTATTAACTCTTCAACAAGTAATTTAAACAGAGATTATAAAATAGTAAATGTGTTACTAAACACTGTAAGCTAGTTAATGGGTTGATGACTAATGAGAAATAATTTGACAAAGGTAATATGGTCTGTATTTATGTTGAAAACCAAAGCTTTTGGTTTTGGCTGTGAAGGTTTAATAAGATCCTTGAAAATGGCCGGAATGGCCGAAACGTTGGAGTGTTAGAATAATAAAAAAAATTGTTGACCCAAAATGGATATTTTTTTATAAATATTAAAAATAAAATTTTATAATAAGGGAGGGGTTCAAGTTATGCTCTATACCACCCTTTACCCAACATAACCATAGAACTTCTTGAACCTTACCCGAAAACTCTTATCGATAAAGAAACTAACGGAACAGAGTTTTATATCACCGAAATAACGATTAGTAGCAAAATTAAATTTTCATCATCCCTTAATATTATACACCCTATCATATTTATATACCAATCCATTAAAAAAAATTCTAATAATCTTATATTGTTTCGATATTTCAATTCTTAGTTAAGAGGACTGCAAAATTTTTTTTTTAGTCAGTTAAATAGTTAATTAGAAAAAAAAACTCTTTGTTCACAAGATATGCTAAGGGAAATAGAAATTAGAGCGCATTCGGGGACAAATACATAAACTTGGACAAATAATTTGGTTGGAATAGCTACCATTATAGTAATTTGAAGAAACTCAAAATGGGTTTACTAAAATTAAAATTACTGTAGGTCATAGCACTCCCAACAAAGCACATCAGAGAAAATTTTCCATTAATTTTTTTAATATTTTTTTTTTACCTTTGTTAAAGCTTCTTCATCATAGGTAGGTTTAGGGAGTAACAAATTATGTTTTTCTTCTGCGTTTAGTTCAATTTACAAAAACAAAAACTTATTTTGCAAAAGAAATACAGAAGTCAATTAAATATAACTATTTGACACCACTCCAAATAACCTATGCAAATTTGATTTATACCACCTATGATTATTTGTTTTCAAATTAAAAAAAAACAACATATATGTTATTATTTCTTACTGATTTATATTTTGTATATTTATGTAGTACGAATGCAGTTACCTAACAACAGATCCATGAAAGCTATAATAAAATGTTTACACAACAATTAAAAATAAAACAGATATTTTAAGAATAATGTAAATACAAAATTAGAGTAGATATATATAACTAAAATATATTTAAAAACATGACGAAGATAAAATAATGAATTTACTGTATTAATATGCTGGATGTTTATTTAAATGATTATTGTATCAAAGGATAAAAATATAAACCATGGTATTAATGTAATGTAAAATAAAAATAAGTAAATCTATTAGGAGATAACCATAGCCAACAAAACTCCTAATCAATATAATTTATCAAAATTAATTTAACCCATGGATGTAAATGTCGCGATAGTGGTTTTAGAAATAATTCCTGTCAAGCCATGTCAAGTTCTATTACCGATTCAAATCAGGCAGACCGTCGTGTACGGCTGTCACATTTACATCTCTCGTCTCTTAGTCAAAATCTAAAATGATAATTTTTCACATGCGCGTGGACGATTATCAAGTTGGTTTATGCTAAAGGATTTAAATATAGCTTCCGAAGACTGCTATAAGAATTAATAACACTTATCTAACTCGCCGATAGATTTTAAGTGTCGAACGGTGGGGGTGGTGGAGGTCCTTATTTCTAACCATAATTCTGAGATTTATTCTTATCTTTTTTTTTTGTAAGGTATATAGTTTGGGAGTTATTTGGTAAATTACTAACAATTAACAAATTCACACAAATCCAAAACACTGTTATAATTAGTACAAAGTAAACTTTATCTGGGAATTTTTGAAGCAATATAAATTTGACATCAAGTATCCAAATTAAAAATTCGAATTGACCAGTGTGAAACTAGCGAGAAAAATCAAATAAATAAAATTGAGAGGAGATACTAAAGAAATATGTAAACCAAACCGAGGGTACTATAACAATGGTGAAAATATCAGGGTATGTATAATAAAATAATTAATTAAAAATATAAAGATAAAGACAAAGCTTAATTACAAGGCAATTAAATTAATAGCAATAATATTCTTAATTTATTCTGACAAAAAAAATGTGACATTGAAAACAGGAGGAAAAACAAGACAATAATAATTAACAAAAACAAATCAAATAATGTTTATAAAAATACAACGTTTAAATGAATAAATAAAGGGGACAAAACAAAATTAAAAAACTAGAATATTAAAAATCATTAATTAAATAACTTCTAATAAAATTAAATGTAAAAAAAGAGAAAAATGAACCAAAAATGATCAACAAGAGAGAGCAATTAATGTTTACATACATATTTACGAGTTTTAAATGAATAAGAAATAAAAAGCAAAAAAAAATTCTTTAGTAAATAAGTTTTTTTTTAATTTATAATTTATTTAATGTTATTCACAACTGTATAAAAATATATACAACAAGTAAATTTGCTGTAGGTGATATAGTAACATGATACAAACATGCGGAGAATCTAAAAATTGAGAGAACTCCAAGTAAATAATAAATCATAAGGTATCTTCTAATAATAATAAAATAAAAAATGAAGCAATGATGGTTAATAGAATGGTCATAAATTTTTTTTAAAAATACCATCAGATAATAATGATGGATTCATGTTTAGCCCGAAAATAACACACATTTATTATTATGATTCGAAGATTCATTTTACTCGTTTTAAATAGACGTAATTGTTTAATTTCACACACTTATAAAATACAATAAGTTATACAATTTCAACCCACATGTGACAGAGGATCCGATTAGAATTAGTTGTTAATCACGAAGATTAACGTCTTAAGTTCGTACAGACCCGGGGAGGACGGATTATTTACGAGTTAACGACCTTGGAGCTCTCTTCCCCCCTATGTTCCTCGCTCTATACGACCAACCATTTACGAAGGAGACTAGTCAATCTCTTGGAGCTAACTGAGTAGCTATATAAATAAACTGGTGCCGAGCCACTTATACAAGTTTCTTATTATGCATGAACTTATGGCACAAACTAAAAACACCTCATGCAGAATGGGAATTTTCTCTATTCAATTTCTCCTTACTCACATAAGTCGTATAAAGTCTATATTGGAAACTTGGAGATTAGCATTTGTTTGGAACGAGTTTTATTTTACTGCTTCTATATTATTTATTTATTATGGAGTTATTTTATTATTCCTTCTTAGTTCTATGCTGAGTCGTGCATCTGTTCTAGGCTCTCTTTCCTTATTTTCTACAGGATTTTGAAAGATAACTTACCATTTGTGGGACATAGTTCTGCAGAACATGTCGGTCATCATCTGCATATACCCAAAGGTCTCGCTGTAGCTATTTTGAAGAGATTCGAGTATTTCTAAGAATTATAACATTACGGAATAATTACAAATTAAAAACTGGAATTCACAATACAGATGGTTTTACTTTCACGATTCTAGGAAATAGCCTCAGTCCGATGTTTAGCATGGCCATCTGTGCATAATCTAAACACTTCAAAAGAACTTTAAGATTAGCGGTTTCGCAAACTTTTTCACCGTGGTACCCTTGGGTTAAAAAAATGCCTAGACTCTTGTAGCGAGCTAAAAAAAAATTCCAGTGTAATTATTTTTAGAGTGGTTGAACAAGGACGAAAAAAATAGTGAAAAGTAATGCTGGAATGCACTGCATATTTGCAATTTTTTAATTAAAAATATGAGAAAGAGGCATTCGCTTGCAAAGAACCTGTCATAAGCATAAGCTTGGACAAGCGTCCGTCACCCAGTTCGGGAACTACTGTATTAGTTAATTTGTCGAGTTGAAGTGAACGAAGATTTTGTTCTAATGGAAGAACATAAAAATTTTGCTGATCTAATTTTGTTTCAGAACTAAATAACTAAGAATTCTTAGACGAAAGTATTAAGCATTACATTTATTATGAACAACTTATTATGTTCCTTTATTTTTTTATCGAGGTTCATCTTTAATTTTAAAGACCATATTAAATCTACATTGTTTAAAATAAAGCTTTATAATAATAATTAAAATTGTTTTATCCATAACAGTTCTATTCCATAATTTATTATCTTCATATTTTTGCAACTTTAGCCATTTTTAATGTATCGTATACTACATGACAGTCACATTACTAAATTTATATGTTTTCATAAACAATACTTCTGGAAATATTTCTTTGTTTTTCAGCAGTTAATTTACAGTAATATTGTATATATTATTTTATCATTATGTTATTTCATTTTTCATACAGATAGTTTGATTATGTTCATCTTGTCTATTCTTTTGTTTGTATATATTTTAAGAGAGTTTTTTTTTTTATTATTATTTTTATTTATTTATTTTCTTTTATTTTTTTTTCTTCTTTCTTTTTTTTAATTTTATTTATTTTTTTTATTTTAGTATGTATCAGATTCATTCATCACTATTACCTATTGCCCACAACTGTGTGGCAGATTGTAATATCTATCAATCAATTTACAGTAGGCATTTATTTCTTAGATTGTTTAGTACATCTACAATATATTAATCAACATTACATAAGAGATTAGTTATCTAAACATTTTTTATATTTGTTTTCAAATTCAATTGATGAATTGAATGGAAAAACATCTTAGTATAATGTGGGTTAAACGATTATTTCCTTAATCATTTTGATCATATTTAATAACTATAATCAAACATTATTATTTCAAAACAAGGCCTTAAGTTTCTCAAATATTATAAAAATACTTACCAATTACGTTTTGAAAGTTAAGGAATCATCATGGGTAAATTGCAAAAACATGAATTCAGAACGTTGATATCAAATCTAAGGAATTTCAATATATGTTTTTTTTTCTTTTTCAAACTGTTGATATGAGATGTGTTCTTTGAAGTAGAGATTCAAAGAATTTTCCCGTTCTCTGTCAATTACTAATTACTCCTCTGCAACCCTGGACAATCTCCGTTATGGCACTCAATAATGTTTTTTTTTTTTTATTTCTTTAGTTTAGGTAGAAGCAATCATGTTTTGTATTGGAAGAAGATAAATGACCGCATGAAGTCAATTGTAGGAAGATAGTCCGTTGGTGGTCAATAAAGGTAAAAATACTTTTTTATAATATTTTGTATCTTTATTGAACGCCACGCAGACTATCTTCTTACAATAGTATTTTATGAAACCATTTTTATAGCGATAATTACTGATTTTTTGCAATTATGCCTTATAACCAACTAAAAAATATAATCAAGTTTGTTTGTTTTTTCTAAAATTTGATAAGATAATGGTCGATTTATGTTGATCCCAGAGTAGTAATATCTTTCTAAATATTGTCAGAGTAAACAGAATATATGCGCTAGACAATAAACAGTCGGGATTGAAAAATGTTTTCAACTGTCTCATAGTTGATAAGCATTCTTCTAGAAAAACTTATATTTTATATATTTGATTTTTTTTATTTAATAAACAAAAAATTTTAATGAAATTAGAATCTAGCTGCTGATTTCGAAAAGTATCTGTTTATAGTTAAATGTTTTCGTTCCTAGCGGTGTAGGATATATTTAGTGGTGACTCGATGCGGGTTTACTCAATGAATAGACGTCATTAGCAACTTTTTATAGGTCGCTAGTTAATTGATGTGGGTATTATTATTATGTTCAAATACAGCTTCTTTTCGGCAGCTGCTTCATAGATAATTTATAACTGCTGTAATAAAATATTTAAAAAAAAGATATTAAAATTTAATAAAAAATCTAGTAACGCCAGAATAACAGCTGGTTTATAGAATGATAAAATTAGCTGATAGTTTATGTTGTACATTCGGGATAGATTTTTTATTTAAGGAAATATGGGAAAGTCAAATGCGTAATTGGCAATTCTAAAGAAAATTAAAAAAAAAAAAAACAATAGCCCGAACCAGGTATCAATCCTTCCATTATAAACCGAAGGTCAAGTTAATATTGAATTAACAGGAATTTTTTGTCAAATATTCCGAGACGATTTTATTTTTAGAAAAATACCTTTCCCATATCATTTACAGTTAATATAAATAAAGCACAGTTACAAACTTATAAAGAAATTGAAGTCGATATAACAGATGCTTAAAATTTTGTTTATCGCATCCTTTGAAATATTAAACTTAACAAAAGAAGAGTAGTATTCAAAGCTTAACTTTTTTTTTTTTTTAAATATTTATTTATTGCTATTTACAACTGTACATTATAATGCATTTAGTAAATCTGATCTCAGTTAAATTGGAGTATTACAGGCGTGTAGAGAAACTACCCATTGGCAGCACTCAAATGACGTTTTACATTAGCAGGTCTCGTGGCCATCTTCTTTTCAGGCGCCTCGGAGGATTGTCTAGAATGGAAGAGGATGCAAGGTTAGAAACTAGTGGGTTTAGGTGTCTAGGGCGTTTATAATGGAAGGAGTGATATCTGGTTCGGGCTAGATCGGTTACATGTGGAACATCAAGGTCTTTATGTATGATTTTATTTGTAACAAAATAAGGAGCATTGAGGATTTTGGATTGCAATGATTGGATACGAGAGGAATTCGAAGGTTTAGTGGAGCCCCAAAGCTCAATAAGCAGATAGGCCTTATTACAGTCATGTAGATCAGTCTTTTGTAATGAATTGGAAGTTTAGACCGTTTGTCCAGTAAGTGCTGTAAAAGTCGAAATCGGCGTGCAGTTTCCTGTCTTTTCAGTCTTATGTGAGAGGATTCCAGGTTAGTCGTTTCTCCAGATGTAGTCCAAGGTAGCGGATCTGTTCGACAGGGGTAAGATCAATATTATTAAAGGAGACTGTTGGGCAGTCGGTAGGTTTACGACGAAGGGTAAAGGTGATTTGATGGGATTTGTTTAGATTTATTTTAATCCTCGAATTACGACACCATTCTTCGAGGGCTGTGATATGGGATTGGAGAGTTTGGGATGCAATCAAAGGGTTATTATAGCTTAAAATTTTAATCTTTTATCTATAGTAATTCCAAATGATAACTTAATAGGAATATATTATCCTAAATTGTATAAGTTTTAATAATACACTATAATTTATTTATTGAAATTTACAAATGTGTAATAAAATGCAATTTGTAAATATTACAATTATAAAGTCAACGTATGATTGGGTTTAAGATGAATTATTTTATTTTTAATTCTTTTATTGAGTTGTTTTCTATATATTTTTTTTTATAAATATTACTATTTTTAATTTTACTTTTTTATGTTATTTCTTATGTTATTTTCTTTTATTCAATTTTCTCTTTATCTAATATGCACTTATAGTGTGAATGAGAATTTAGAATCATAATACCTCTTGCCTTCGAGTGTGGAAGATTGTATTATTTATATAAAAGTTAAAAAAAAAAAAAGATAACACACGATGATATTTTGATGACAGACTTCAATCACTAGATTAAGATAGATGATAAGACTATTCTTTTCGGAGGCCTCGAAGGACTTTCAGGGATAGTTTGGGATGGAAGTTTAAGAACTAGAGGGTTTATGTGGGTAAGGATTCTGTAAGAAAAAGAGGAATATCTATTTCGTACAAAATATTTAACAAGTATGATGCTGAGGTCTGTATGGATTAAGTTTATTTGTGACGTAATACGAAGCATGGTGAATTTTATAAAAGATTTGGAATGGGGTACGCTAGGAATTGAATAGTTTCCTCCAAGTCCAAGTAGTTCTGTTCCTAAAATAACTGCGTTCGAACAAGCTCTTTAACCTAAAAAAAATTTGTGTATATAAATACAAAATAGATGGTATTTTATCGTTGAATTGATACTTTAAAACAATGCGGAGAAGCAAGGTCAGATACGTTGTTTTTTCAGTTGCTTCTCTCGAGACCTCAGGGCTTTTAGCGTCCTTATCTCTCGACATCTTGCTGTGCCTGTGCTACTCAGATGTGGGCTTCTTGGTCCATAAAACGAATTTAATTTTACAGAATATTTTCATACGGATGCATACATGGCGTCAAAAATGGCCCATACACGCAATCCTTTTTCGGTAGTTTAAAAAAAAAAACAATTATTAATCCTTTGTTTTGAGTAGCCATGTTGGTTGATGATTGGTATAATCTGGGCCCATAGGATAGATAGAAGTTCAACTTTACTAGGGTGAGAACTATAAATTTTTCCAAGAGAGAAATAATAAAATATAAGTTACGGAATATAAAATAATTAAATACTACGCAATCCTTACCGCCCGGACCCGCCCCACTAAAACCCCAAAGAAGCGACGGTCCTACACCACTTTTGAAATATTAGCTTTAGGGAAGAGGAGGTATAAGATAGTTAAAGCGAACAATATTTAAAAAGCACCTGAAAGTGGAACAAATAATATTGACCACGATAAATAGATACATGGGAAAAAATAACGTTTTTTAATCTAGGTTGTTTTATTAATTTGTTTCTAATGACCAAATAAAAAAATATTTTGTAGATGGGCTAATGCTTTGGTGAACCCAAGGACCGACCAATACCTACCTTTGTTTCACCAACCTGTGGCATGGATAAACTGACCTAGCACAATGACGATATACTAAGTTTGAACCATACAATAAACGAACAATCAAAATTTTTATTTGCTTCAAATTATTATTTAGAATTAACAACAAAGTCAATGATCAAATTCTAAAAAAAAAAATAATTGAATTTAAATTACTGCTCACTAATAAACCTGTGAATTTTTTATTATATAATTTTATATTAAAAGATGTAATTTTAAGGTGGTTAAATAGGTTTTTTCCTTAATGTTTAACAATAAAAGCTTACTATTGGAAGCCTAAAAATCTCAATATGTTCTAAACAGTCATGTTTAGGGCAAATAAAAAGATGAAGAAGCTCATATGCAGTGCAAAAGAAGATACAAACATTTTAGAATTAACAAAGCATTAAAATTAAAACATTTCAAAATAATTGTTATTTTTATGAAGTATATAAAAAAGAATTAACCAGGTGAGATAAAAGTTATAAATACAGATCTAGACTAATAAATTGTAGGAGACTACTAATTAAAATTAGTTATAAATATGGACAAGAGGTAGATGCAAAATGTAGAACAGATATGTAAAGTAGATATGGTATAGGTGAGGTATAGTAATATTTAAAAAGGAGGTATTAAGAAAAATAACAATAAACATATGGATAATCATCAGATTGAAACAGCGAATGACTGAGAAAAAGGGGAAAGTCAGGTAAAGAAAAATGTCTCCACTTCATAGGCTAACCCTTAGGAAGAGTAAGATTTTTTATAACATATAGATAGGTAAACTGACAGAAACCTCTAATATTACAATAGGTAAATATATGCGATGAAAAAGACACTTTGGTTAACAATAAATAGTTTTCTTCTACTATTTTGATACCTTAATCTTCGTCCAATATCAAGTAGTTTAATTTGAATCACTGTCAAGACATGGAATTTGATGTTATTAATTATATATGTGATAGTTTGATTATGTTCATCTTGTCTATTCTTTTGTTTGTATATATTTTAAGAGAGTTTTTTTTTTAAATTTATTTTAGTATGTATGAGATCATTCATCAATATTACCTATTGTCCAGAACTGTGTGGCAGATTGTAATATCTATCAATAAATAAATCAATCATTAAAAAAAAAAAATTAATTATATAAAAAAAATAGCATATAATTAAACATCTAAATACTAATCACAAGAAATCGTACACAGGACACACTGCAGAACTCATTAATTCACAATCCTGTTGAGGATTCATAGCAACACATTGAAGCTCTTCAACTCATTCCAATATGACACGTGTGTTATCACTCCGTATCGATCCTTTCTAACCCCACAAACACTTCACTCCTACATCACACCCCTTAAAACGCACATTTAGAATCAGGGAATCATATATATATAAGTCTACTACAAATAGTAATATGTTTACATGTAACTCGCATAACAGAACGAAATTTTATCCCAACGTGATGAAGAATATTTTAAACACTTCGTAAAGTAAACTTAATTAAAATAATAAAAAAAAACTCTAATATCTTAGGATACAGACAGATTCATAGTTAAGGAACGTTTGCACATGAGAGAGTTGAAAAAAAAAACATGAATCCTTTTTTATTAAGTGTTTAGAACACAACGCAGTGTCCTCTTAAACCTGATTTATGGGGGAGATTTCAAAAATAACAAGCTTGCAACATATTACTTTAAAACAAAATTTTGAATATAAAACCATTATCAGCCAAAATAGAAATTTTACTCAGTTTAATTAAATATAAAGTTATAAATCCGTATGGCTTTATAATCAAAACACATTGTTCCTCTTACAAAATATATAAATACGATTTAATATTGTACTGTTTTTTAATTGTTGTTAATACTATTTTCAACTTTAAAACCTACAAAGGATAGAAAAAAAGAGTCTCTAAAAGTATGCAATGGATTTGCAGAAAAGCAATTTTTTTTTCTCTAAAAACATGAATTAAAATATTTTTTGGAGATTAATATTAAAAAATATACCTTGATAAATTGCATAAATTTTATTTTTGCTTTTGTCCAATTGGTATATAATTGTTTCATATTAATGTTTAATAATTAAAATAATAAATTTATTCCTTTTTTCAATTTTCCTTGAAAAAAAGCATAAATTAATTTTATTTAAAAATTTGGTATTTTACCTCAGCAATATTTTAAAAATGTTCTTCTGATATCGTTTGAAAAATATTGACCCAATAATAATTGTTTTCGAAAAATAATTACCTGATTGATGCATATTTTGGGGTTTATCTCCACCACTTATTAAGTATTTAAAGAGCCGAAGATAAGTTAATGACGAGCTCTAAATTAAAAATTTTAGTTTATATTTTTTCAACGAAGTTTATATGATCTTGATAGATACATTTCAACTGATACCCCTTTCGCAAATTTTATTAAAATTTATTAATGAATAAGGGGAAATTTATGAACCTGAAAATCTTTCTTCCTCGAAATATTTTAAATGAAATGTCCCGATCAAGGCATCCTTTTGCATCTTTAACTCCTGCAAAATATTTGTGTCCTACCAGAAAGATACCAATCTCAAAGGTGGTCAACGAGTTGAATAATATATAATATTTCTTTTTATTTAGAAATCTCTCTTAAATAGAATTACTAATCTATAATTTTAAGAGCACTAAACCAAAAGAAAATTTTAAAATAACTACCTAATGACTTGTTATTCCATACAGGGTCACAACAAATTCATACATCTCCAGAAAGCTAAAAAACATAACTACAAAACAAAATATTGTTAAATAATTACCTAATGATTAATGAGAAATATAGGAGTCAATATTTATGAAAATAAACTTATGATGACTTCTTCTTCCATCAACAAAGCATGAATATTACCTATTAAAAGTATGTACTTTTTACAAGATGTGATGTAATCTTCAATAAACATCTTGAGATTCTAAGAGTTTCTAGATTTTTAAAATTTTTGAAAACAATAAGGATCTTTTAAGCACTTATATCAATCTTATATAAAAACCCGGATATATCTGGTCTATACTTAGTATATAATACGTCAATTTTCAACGTTCAATATTAAAATTTAATAACTAATCAAACTACGCATCGTTAGCGAAGTAAACTTGAAATTTATCATTAAAAACCTGATAAGTAAAAAACTTACGAATTATAGAAATAAACCAGAAGTTTTACTGAGACATAAATTAAAATGTTACCTTATGAATATCTCAAAGGTAAATAAAATGGGCGTGTAATGTTGTTGGCATAGATAACGAACCAATCAATAAAAAGATAATCAACGTCAGAAACGTAGATGGGAAGATTGGGCAAGGTCCTACGGTTTTGGGTTTTGATGGAATTGGAAGCAAGAAGTTTTATTATTTATTTAAATTTAAAAATTTTTGTAACACATCTTGATTTTAAATTCTTTTTTATTTTAACATTCATGTTGTTATTAGGCTTATCTAATTATTTAACCTCCTACCTATCCCTTTAAAAAAAAAAACTAGAATCCTTATGTAATGGGTGAATGCAAGTTCAATCTAAAAATAAACAGTACTTCAACATAAAACTAAATTATCATAAACCACAAAATATTGAGATCTGAAAAAAAACAACAAAAAAAACACCTAAAAATGCAAGAAAGATTTTAATAAAAAAATTAAGATTAAATTATAATATTTCGAAATTGTATCTGGAACTAATTCAAGACTTGAACAAGACCACGTAGCCAATGACCTCCATTCACTCTTGTATAAACTCACAACTCAACTGACCTTCGACAATTAATTATCATTATTAACAATTTAAATACTAGCATTCCTTTAATTGCTTCCATTTATAATTGTCTAAAGGTACATTTAATGTACTTTAAGAAAAAAAATCTGTTAAACAAAGGATTAATTATTTATATGATTTACATTAATTTTAAATATGTTTGTTATATATCATATATCTGATAGTATATAGTATAGTATATAACACAAGAAGAAACATTAGTTTCATTTATTTTATTTAAATGTGTATTTATTTATTTATTTTTTAATAAAAAGAAAACTTCTATTTTAAAAATAATAATACTTAGCCTGCCTCAAAAGAAAAATTAAGAAATTTATAAAAACTTCTAAAAACAAAATACAAAGAAACGAGTGGTCAAGTAGTCGTTATTTTAAAATCATTCCACTGAGCTCAAATAATATTTTAACCAGCATTTACTAAGATTTTTTCTCTATATTCGTTTAAATTTGATAAAAAAAAAAAAAAAAAGAAGAAGAAGTCGATACAGAAGAAAAATAAAACATCTTGAGGGAATACCACTCACGTTAAGTACTTAGATATGATTTATATAAATGTTTTAACTTTTGTTTGCTTTCAACTCGAAAATACTGTTAAAGACACACAAAATAAGTGTTTTAATATATATATTTTTTAATAGACACCGTTATAAAACAATTAAAAAATGTATTTTTTTCACCGTAAATTCATAGAATATTTAGTTTCATAAATTATTCCCCATTAATTTCTTTAATTATTTTTATAGACTTATTAATACTATTAGTGCTATTTTAGATAACGAACATGGTTCGAGGAATGACGTGATGAGATATAAAATACAAATAAACAGAGGGCAGAGTTATCAAATATAAATAACAGCATCATAAGAACAAAAAATAAAAAAAAACTATACATTGCAATACAAGATAATTACTTATTTATTCCTTTTTTTCCCAAAAAATGTTATTTGTTAACGAAACATTATTGATATTATGATAGTAAGTTTTATTCATTAATCGAATCCAAATGACATTTTCTTGCCATCCTGCAAAAGCATATGAATGTTCAAATGGTTAGACTACTGTTATGCTAATGGTATAAATTTATGTAACTATTTGTAGTAAAAGATTTATTTTTGTATTGAGTGGATTAATATATACTTATATTTTTAATTATTCATCTTAAGAAAAGCGAATTAAAAAGTTGGGATGTTTAGAATTGGTACAGGGTATTTCCAGGTCATTAAGTTGTAAAAAATATAAATGTCCAATTAAAAGGTTTAAATACAATGGATATAAGTTATAATGTGGCGCTGTTTGGATTGTTAATGAGTAGAATTTTAAAAATCCGTTAAAATTTAAATTTAGATGTATTTTTGTTGAAGATAAGAAATTAAAAAGACTAATCTTTGTCGTTTTAATTGCTTAAATGTATCTAATGAAGGCAGACATAAACTAGAAGATATATTGTTATAATTTTTTTTTATTACCTTTTGGGTAGCTGTGTCAAGAAAAATAAATGAAAAAGTAATGTGGCACAATTTTCTGACCATAGAGTTGTAGGGTTAGGTCAGTTTTAAAGTGTGGATTATTTTAAATAGAATTAACCTTTTAAAAATTTGGTATTAATCGATGTTTACATGAAAACCTCTAATTGAAAAAAAAAATTAAATAGAAGGTGTTAATGATCACGTTTGAGATTATTGTTGGAATGTTTGAATTATTAATTATGAGAATTTTATAATTACGTCAGAAAGTAAACGTTACTCGAACATGAGGTTCAGATATTTGCTGAAAATATATTTACAGATATTTATTTTAACTCAAATACTTTAAATACTGTTATGTTAATTCTAATGATTAGTTTAAAAATAATATTTTCCAGTTGTTTGAGTAGTTAAGTTTAAAAAAAATCATTTACTCGTGATGTTCGGAATTGATGTAGCAGGATTGTAAAAATATTGAATAGAGTTGTAAGGTTTGGACTGTTAAGATGTGAGGTATGCTTTGTGCAAATTAAAAGAAAAAAAATATGTGCTCAGTTTTACATGAAAACTTCTAGTTATTGGAAAGAAAAAAAATGTTTTAAAAGAAAGGACAACTGAAAAAATGCTAAGGCCATTCATTACGGTGATCTCATTTCTATATTGTTAATCAAAAGAAGTTTGAGATTTCGTCAGAATGAAAACATTACATGATCAAACAGCAAAAGTTCGAGTGTCCTCATGAAACAAACAAAAAAATGTTCATATAATAGGTGGAATGATATAACGTTATTTATAAATTTGTTTTATCATTAATACGTCAAACATTAGCGTTTTGTTAATTAGCTAATTAGTGTACCAATGTTTGGATTTTTCATGATAAGTTTTAAGATTTTGAAGTAAGCTCCATCCACAACTCGAATTAAGCATCACAACATTAGGGTTGTTGTTGAATGACTAGAAATTAATGAATGGCTAGAGAATGCATTTTTATAGTTGTTTATTTCTATTAGCTTTTAAGTTGTTAAGAAAAACAAAAAACTTTATAAGGATTGGGATTGATGAAGCATAATTTTCTGACCATAGAGTTGTCATGTTAGATCAGTTTTGATGTAAGGTGTGGTAACAAACAAGAAGATAAAAAAAAAAATATTGAAAAACTTATTTAAAAAAAAAAATACTAATCCTACCTTTTAATTTTTGGCTTTTTAATGATGAGTGAAAATATAATTTAAAGGACATCTTTTAGTAAAAAATAAATAAATAAATTTAAAAAAATGATTCAATATCCAATTTTAACAAGATGACCTTTTATTAAGATAAAAAAAAAATATTAAATAATAAATAGTGTACAAATCGAATAATCAAATTACACATCAAATAGTAGTAAGATCAGTTCATAATTCGAATTCAACGTTACAACATTAGGAAACGTAAGTTTAGGTTCTTGTTAACATAGTTGTTTATAATCATTTGCTTTAGAGGTGTTATCTTATGAAAAACAAATTAAAACGTTGTAAGGTTTAGAATTGGTGAAGAATAGTCTTCTGACCATAGAGTTGTAAGGTTAGGTCAGTTTCGAAGCGTTAGCAAATAAAAATTAAATAACAAAAATGTATTTCATAATTTTAATTCAATATTAACTTTTAGTACCAAAATAATTTTAATTTCAGATTTAGTTTAATTATAAGTTCGTATAATTATACTATAGTCATGTTAATTTAATGTAAACAATGATTGTTTTTTTTATATGCCTATGGGTAGCTGTGCCAATAAGGGCAAGTCAAAGTGTTGTAATGTTTAAAATTGATGTAGCATTATAAATTAAGGTTGTTAGGTTATGTATGCTTTGAAGGATGGAGTCTTATATTAAGCAGATAAAACATAAAAACAAATCTATTGGTCAAACTTTAATTTAAGTGAATTTCAGTAAAAAGTTGTTATGCTAATGTTATAAATTAGCATTACAATCATTGGATTATGGATGATAATGAATTTTAGAATTTCGTTGGAATGTAAACATTACCTGATCATATGGTAGTTGATTTCATGATTCGAATTGTGTTAACATATTTTGACCACTCTAGGTTAAATTTTGGTTTCTGTAGGTGTAAGTTGAAATAGTGAAACAATTAACATGTTTACAGCAGGTAATACATAAATGTAGGACTAAAGGAAACATTTTTGTAATTGTTGATGTATACTTGCTTATCAGTAGTTGTGTTAAAGTAAAAAGTTGTAATGTTTGGAATTTGATGAAGCATTATATATTAAGGTGGTAAGGTTAAGTCAGTTTTGAAGTGGGGTGTGTTATGTTTAGCAGATAATACAAAAAAAACAACTAATTTTCAGCCTTTATTTGAATTTGAATTTAAATAAAACAAAAAAAAAAGTGTGAATGCTAAGTTAAACAATAGTGTTGCAATGTTTGGATAATGAATTTTAGGATTTCGTTGGAATGTAAACATTACCAGATCATATGGTAATAAGTTTGAGTTTTTGAATTTGAATTCTATTATAACACATTTTATCAATTATAAATCAAATTTGGGTTTATGCTAAAGGTAAAAGTTAGGATAGTTGAACAATTACAATGGTTATTGTAGTTATTAGAATAATATTTCTGTAGGAGGGTTATTTTTGTCATTGTTTATTGAAATCGCTTTTGAGTTAAACTAAAAAGTTGTCATGTTTGGAATTAATGTAGCATTATATATTAAGGGTGTAAGGTTAAATAAATATTATGTTAAGTGGAGTGTGTTATAATAAGTACCAAACATAAAATGAAAATCTAATATACAGCCTTTAACTAAGGGGATTTTAGTAAAGGAAAGAAGATCGGAATGGTAATATTATAAAATTAGTGTTATAATGATTGGATGATTAATTATTACGAATTATAGTATTTCGTTGGAATGTAAACATTATCTGATCATATGGTAGTTGAGTTCAGACTTCGAATTCAATACTAACATATTTTTACCATTCTACATTAATTAAATTTGGGTTTTTGTTCAAGATTTGAATTAAAATAGTTAAATAATTATCATGTTTATAGTAGTCATTACATTAGTGTAGAAGAGCCATTTTTGTAATTGTTTATGTACATTTGGTTTTGAGCAGCTGCATTGAGAAACAATGTTTGTT
This sequence comes from Halyomorpha halys, assembly GCF_000696795.3. NCBI lineage: Eukaryota > Metazoa > Arthropoda > Insecta > Hemiptera > Pentatomidae > Halyomorpha > Halyomorpha halys. Next base: position 684,043 of record NW_027116513.1, on the reverse strand, counting down.
ATGGTGGTGTTTTCATTTCTTGTAATGTGGTAAGGTTAGGTGTCTGTTTTGATGTGATTTATGTTAATTAGGCAAGAAAAAAAATAGAGAAAAAGAAAAGAACACACTAATAGGTGCTATGAATGCAATCTACAATGTTAGGCTATTAAATGTCGTAACGAACGCTTCAACAAACATAATGAATAATAATAAGTCTAGAGTACTCACAGCTGAAGCCGGATGCCTCGTGGGGGCCGAGTACATTTTTCCAGAACTTGGTGTAAGAGATCTGAGGCTGGAACATTCACTGGAATCGGGGGTCACTGTACACACAACACAAACCGGCTGGAGCCATGGATTCACCTCCTCGACAAGCCGAGCACTACCAACCCGCCCGATACTTTCCTCCCTAATGGTGTAATAGCCCACGTGGTCGGAGAGAAAGAAACGTCACCCGTACGGAGGGCCAATGAGATGACGAGCCTGACGAGAGGGGGGACGTGATTGGACGAGAGCTCCACGTGGAGCCGCACATCTGCCCTCTCTCTCACACGGACGAGCGGGCATGCGCTCTCGCTCGCTCCAAACAACAGTACACCTCCCACACTCCCCCCCTCCCTATTAGCATACATTAGAAAAGGCCTTCGGGATCGCGTCCGAGTCGCATAGATCCGAAATCTCAGCCTTAATAACTCATACCAACAAAAACAACGCTTACAATCTTGTTTACACTACCCACTATTTAAATATAGATTTTTATAATAGTTTTTTCTTTTGTTCATTTTTTTTTTCAGTTAAAAATTAGACACGCCTATTCGTTCGTATAGTATCCACTGTTGACCTAGTACCAGAAGTAATTCACAGAATTCGAATAAAATATAAAAAACACCACTTATCCAAATAAATAAAATAATCAGTAATAACTCACAAGTTGCATGTTGACCACGAATATTAAGATGGTTAGTGGTTCGGTCTTGTTATTTTGTACTTCCTTTTAATCATTATGGTTGCTATCGTGCATTTTTGTTCTTAGCCCTGAGCCCCTGAAATTCTGACCGATACGTAGGCAGTAATAAATGAGTTTTACTTATTTGTGTTCTTAACTGACCGTACCCCCTACCGTCATCTCATATCAAATAATCAGATTGACTCATAATTTCACTAATAACTAATCGTAGATATCATCCTTCATCTCTTCTTTATCTATAGTTAATCCATATACGTCAATAATCTTGTATAAACCAACGATCACTATTTCGTAATATATTAATCCTCCCGTTAATCAGCGTTCTAGATTTCCTCGCAATATAAATCCAGTGCCAGATGTTTTATTGTGGCATTTTGTCTGTAATAGAAGATTAAAACTGATTCCACCACCCTCTGGCCATCTTAACTCTCGTATGACTGTTATTGCTATGCTGTCTGTATAAGCTCCGGACATTTCATGATTCCAAAACGTTCATAAATAAATAATAATTCTATCTTCAGAGGTGTTTTTGACGTGAGAGTTATATGCCCTAAATCCAACCTTCAAACAGGAGACCCACGATCTATGTCAGATATAGGAGTCGCATACCTCCTTATTCCTCCGATGAGGACAGCGTAGTCACCACCCATCCAAGTACTGACCACACTCAACGTTGCTCAGCTTTCATTATTGCAAGCAGCTCAGACCCCTCGGTCCTAGAGTAGATGTATTATACAGGGTGTTTTATGGTTATGTCTCCTAACTGAAAATATGGATTAAAACTCACAAAACAAAAAAATTATATTCAGAGCTACTGCGGAATAAAGATGTCGATCCTGTCCTTAATGCTAAAGTAATCATTTAAACAACATGTAATATGAACGTTAATGTTTACATTTAATTATTGAAGTTTTTGGAACACATATTAATTTATTTATAATAACCTAAATAATTCATAACAACGAAAATCCTTAGATATATTTCTTAAATAAAGCGTTAACGTAAATACCTCCATAGGGGATTTTTTTCTTGTTTTGAGACCATCAATTCATATTTACGACACATAACCCTTAAAACCCTTTATAAAACTAATTATAATAATGCATACTGAACAAATAGGGAGTGCGGTGGCACTGAGGTAAGGCACAATGCCACTAACTCCAAGGCCCTGGGTTCGAATCCGGGTGGACAGATCCTTATTTTCTGTTACGCCACTCCAAATTTACGAGCCGAAAGACATAAAGGCATTTTTAAGGAACATAATCCGAAAAAATTGGGATTCAATGTGCGTCAACCCACTCACCAATAAACTAAGAAATGTTAAAAAAAAACACACAAAAGTGGACAAGTGCCATAAGGGGAGACAGAAGAGAAGAAGTGGTTGTTGCAAGAGTAAGAATAGGACATTCCAACTTAACACACCTCCACTTAATCACAAAAGAGGATCAACCTATATGCCAAACCTGTCAGTCCCCATTAAATATCGATGAAGCATATAATTGAAGAATGTTCATCATTTCGTCAAGCCTTCGAAAATAATAAAATTTCTCGTACAAGAGAATTGGCCCTTAAAGACTCAGCAGAATCCATAGACAAAATAATAAAATTTCTGAAACTCAACTTTAAACTAAAATATAATCCACCAATATCGACCAGTGTAAAAATGAAATATTCAACTATCAAATATCAAAGACAAGAAGATAAATAAAGTAAAAAGGATGTAATAACCTAGATGTTGATCGCCCTGAATAAAAATCTAATCTAATCTGTTACACTGTAGTCATGAGTCAACCCTGGGGGTTTGAAGCCATCCTGAGGTACATCGAGCCTCATAAGGTACGCATAATTGGAAAAAAATATGGCAGTTGACCGCGATCTTAAAAAAGTCACTTCCTTGTATGACCGTTGTTCTAAAAACCGTGCTTCCTCACAAAGCACTGAACTCACGTAGGGACACACATTATTATACAGCACAAATAGTTCTAGTGAAAGTGTAATATCCGACTGCCAACGACTCAACCTTAAGAGAAGGACAAATCACTCACAGGTACACTGAGTTCTAGTTAAAAATAGTTTTAAGGCCAAACTAGGTTAACATTTTAACATTTCTAGTTGGACAGGTAATAAATACTATACCAGTTGAACCATGAAGGTTCAGGGAATAATGTTTCTTAAACGAGTATTAAATGATATGGTCAGTATTTACTTTGAACCGATAAGTTTCCCCTCTATTGAAAGTCCAGGGTCTCACTTTATGGAAGCAGGGTTCGCCAAAATGGTCTCCTGATACACAAGTCGGTAGATCACCTATTGTGTCAATCGGTTTGGTTTGATATTTGAGCCATGGCTATTCTTTAGTATAATAGTGTTACAACCAATAAATTTCTAACGTTGGGCTTTTATAATGTATGTACGAGATGTTCTAAACCATGTTACACTAAGAAGGTCCGCGTAATGACAATAGGAAATTATTGTTTCAAATAAATAAAATGAAAAATATTCTTTAAGCTTGATATGAGTCATTTTACATAAACAAAGTTCACATTTCTATTTCACATATCGTGAAGGTTGGTCATAACAACTTTGTAGCTTAAAGTGGTAAAAAATACTTCGGGGAATATTTGTCACAATAGGTTAGTAAGTTAGTTTTTAACTTCTAAGTATCAAATCAGATTTTAATGATTAACCTTCAATCCTCACACAAGACTGAAAAGACAGGAAACTGCACGTCAATTTCGACTACTACAGCACATAATGGACAACTGTTCTAAAACTTCCAATTCATAACAATGATCTACATGACTGTAATAAGACTAATCTAGACGAACGGAGTTGAGCTTTGGGGCTCCACTAAAACTTCAAATTCCTCTCGTATCCAATCCTTACAATCCAAAATCCTTAATACTCCTTACTTAGTCACAAATAAAATCGTATATAAAGACCTTAAGATCCACATGTAACCGATCTAGCCCAAACCAGATATCATTCATTGCATTATAAACTCCCTAACCACGCAAGCCTAATAGTTTCTAACATTGCTTCCTCTAATATTCCTGACAATCCTCCTAGGCACATGAAAAGAAGACGCCTACGAGCTAATGTAAAAACGTCATTAGAGTGCTACCAATGGGAAGTTTCTCTTCACGCCTGGATCACTCCATTATAACTGAGATAAAGTTTACAGAAGGTATCACAATAGACAGTTGTAAATTTAAATAAAAAAAAATAGATTTCTATTTTAACTGCGTTTTACCTTCACTAACCTTCATCAACAATATATATTATGGGAAGTATTGTGCTAGTGAAATATTTCGAATTCCAGTTTTCAACAGAAAAACACGTTTTAAAGTTCACTGGGTCCAAATAACGAATTTCGCAAAATGGTCTGAGTGTGTGGTCAGCCTACCTCAAGAACAAAAATACCACATTACAGAATAGATTTTTTACATTTTTCTTTTTACACAAAAAACTTGTGTATCTTTCTATCAAATTTTAAGCGTCTACAAGACAGCGGTAGGGAGAAAACGCCGAATAGAGACAGAATACCATGTCAAGCAAAGCCCCGCAACAGTAGCCGCCAAGAAGACCGCAAGTGTCACGGATGCGGCAAAATTGGGCACCTGGTGGCCCAGTGTCCCCTAACTCAGTTTTTCGAGTGCGGAAACGAGACACATTGCGAGAAAATGTCCCAATGTACTCCAAGGCAGAGATTGGCCCAGGTGGAACTGATGGAGGTTAACACCCAGATTCTGAGATGGAGAAGAGCAGCTCAGAAGAGAAACGAACCCGCAAGCGATTTAACGGAAGTGTCGGATGTCTCAGAGACTGAACCAGAAGAATAGGATCTGGGAAGAGGAGAAGGAGCAACTTATTGAAACCTACCGAGGAAAACAGAAGAACCAGGTAGGAGATATGAGTTGCGTATCAGCAGAGAGGCAACCGCACATTAGTGAATAACAATGTGAGGAGAGAGTACGACGGCCTGCCAATCATCCGGGTAAAAGGAGGGAATATGGTGCTTCGTAGATATAGGGAGCCACAATACCATCGTGGACAGAGAAGCTGAGTGGTGAGAGAGGTTCGCTCCGTGTCTGGGTATGTCAATGCCGTCTAGTTACCCTAGGTAGGCCCTGTACAGTGGTAGGGGAAGCAGAGATGGGATTGTGTAGATGGGGAGAAAAGGGAGATAGCTTGGTGGTGCATGTAATAGACAGGATGCCCCGTTAATATCGAATGATTATTGGAGGTGATCTATTGGGAAAATTGGGTGCTAAAATGAGGATTACCAAGAGCAAATGGGATATTAGGATAGGAATAAGATACAGATAATGATGATAAAGATACAGCTGCTAAAGGATCTTAGGAGACGGAGGAGTATACATAGGAGCATTAAGCAGGCAAGGGACTGGAGTGAAATAATTTTAAACAAGTACGATGATGTTTTTTCCAAGGATGGGGAGGTCCTCGGAACAATGGGTAAGACAGAGCACGAGATTCCTTTGAAACAGGATAGGGTAATGTACGTAAAGGAAAGGCGATACCCCCAAGCACTCCGGCTGCACATTTGAGAAGAACTTGATAATCTGAGGAGGCAGGGGATCATTGTCGATAGTACGTCTCTTAGTCCGCTTTGGGAGGTCAGGAAGAAAAGCACACGAGGTGAAAACGAAGAAAAATGCAGAGAAGTGGTTGATTATTGAAAAGTAAATGAGAATACGGTAGACGAAAAGTACCCAATATCACGGTTCGATGATATTCTCAACAGGCTGGGTGGGGAAAAAATTTTTAGCACTCCAGATTTCAAGGCAGGATATTGCCAGATTAACATGCACCACAGAGACCAACACAAGACCTCTTTTACTTTTGAAAGAGGCCACTACGAGTTCACTCGGATGCCATTCGGCCTGAAAAATGCGCCTATCACTTCCCAAAGGATAATGGACGAGTTTTTGAGGGTACTAGATGAATCTGTATGCCAGATACTTGGACGACCTGTTAGTATTTAGCAAAATCGAGACTGAGCACGTGCACCATTTGAAACAGGGTTTTCAAAGTGTAAGGGAGTTCGGACTGAAACCCTCCCCCGAAAAATTGGTACTGGGCCAGAAGAGATAAGCTTTTGGGACATACGATTTCGAATATAGGCGTAAAACCTGATGCTCGGTAGCCTTACAGAGGACGGCAATGCCAAAAGATATCAAAGGGATCAGACGGCTGTTATGCTTACCGCCGGTTTGTACCAGAAATAACGCAGTAATTGGTTCCCATAACCTTCTCAAGAAAGGTAGCAAACTGATAATAACTATACACACAAATGTACAAATGCATGGAGCACTTGTAGAGAGAACCGGTCCAGGCATTTTCAGATTTTCGGGAGCCATTCACCCTCACTACGGACGCCCAGGAAGCAGTATTGTCGCAAGAAGGCACAGGTAGAGATCGCCCTGTAGCAGACGCCTGACGGAAGCGGAGCTCGTTATAGTGCCCAAGAAAGGGAACTTGTGAGGATTGTGTGGGTAGTAGACCACATTCGACCTTACGTGTTTGGAAGGCGGTTCCGGGTTAATACAGATCATCGCTCTTTGCAGTGGATTAGAAAGTTAAAGGAGTCATGAAGCACACCATACAGAAGTCGATTTGTAGCCCAGAAGGGAGTTGTGCAATTTTCTAAACATGATGTACGACCAGCATCCACCCCGAGCTAGGCAAGAAGAAACACCGACACCTGATTCCTTCAGGTGGAAAGGGTATAGATGGATAACAATAATCGACCTATTAAGCAAGGTGGCTATGGCCGACCCTGTGCAGGATAAATCTGCGGTGCTAACAGCTTTACGAACTTGGTTTCAATTTTATGGAGTCCCTAATAGAATTTCAGAGAGAGTCGATCATGCGGCCATCTGGGAAGAAATGAGAACCACCTTCAGCAGACCCGGCAACTATTCTTATAACGCCATCCCGGCAAAACAAGATAATCAAACGGTATATGTATATATCATTTTTCTATTGTATATGTTTGTAAATGCTTGTTTCTTTGATCCAGAAAAAAAAATATTGCATTATACTGATAGTAAAAAACAAATTACTTGGACATTGTTAACAGTGGAAGCTCGGTGATTCTGATTCGGGAAACCCTTTCCTAAGAAGACCAATATTATATAATGACATACTAAATAATCTCTGAGTCCTATAAAATTTGGTGACTACCTATCCAAACCTATTCATGTTTATGAAAGTATTAGTATACAGTGCAAGTGTCAGTATCTAACTATTTAAGAAAAAACAAATTTTACGATTTATGGCGTCTTACCCTACTTTACCCATTTCTTTACATTTATTTTAATCTTTTTCCCTCTCTTTGGCCGAAACCTAACCGGTACACATTAAAACGTAAATAGCCTTATCAAATAATATATTGCAGGTGGGAACAAACTAGACATCTTTCCTATGTAAACAGGTCCACATCAAACCCCGACATGGAATCCCAGGATGGTGGAATTGGTGATGCGTCAATCTGAAGCACCAACGTCGAGTGACAAGGCAACAGTTATTGGATACATTAAAGTTGTATGAAGTCAGATCCAGGTTGTATAAGTAAGAGTTGAACAGTATTCTGATGAAGCATTGATGATGTTATGAGAAATGATTAATGACAAGGATCGATGCCAGAGCACAACGAGCGACATCCATCTTAAACAGCCAAGGGATTATTTGTCAAGGCCCACGATATTATTATCATTATTTACATTCATATTATTAATAACAAAATTGGATCCTGTACTATTTATTTTTTCTTTTGACAGACATTGAGAGAATATTAACAACACTAATAAAGGGAAGTACACTAATGCTTAATTTTCTTCTGTTTCAAACCTAACTTGATGCTACTATCATCAATATAAACTCTTTGGATATAAGACCCGAAAGGCCTCAAACAATCAAGTCCAAGTCATAATTTAGCAGAACATCGTTATTATTAGAATCTTTTTAGGTGAGAATTTCTCTCAATTATACCACTTTTAAAATGTAATAAATAAATTTTAAATAACTTTATTATTTAAAACCATTTATATTATATTACTTTTTCTAATTTTGGTTTAAGGAAGTTCTTGCAATCAATAACTAGTGATAATTATTTTTCATACACTGGGTAAATGCCCCTTTGTAAATCTTTGACTGCATATATATGCATACGTTTATAAGCATTCAAATAAAGTTATGTTTTTTAATTTTTTATGTATTTGCTAACTACCTACCACTGATTCACTGACTGTAAGGTTCCAGATGCGACGTTTCCAAAACCCTTATTTTATGTCCAGTCCCTATCAGGTCTTTATAAATGGATTCCATCTTTATTTATATACATATAAAAATAAAATATAAAAATGCTTAAATTTTGTTTTTCCAACAAAGTTTAATAATTATTTATTTTAATTAAATTTTTTGTGGAAGTTGGAAAAGTCATAATAAAACATAATTGTAGCAATCAAAATCATTTAGTTGTGTGCGTGATCCTAAATCTTCGCCCAAAGAGGGTTTCGACATTAGATAAATTAATTAGATATAAATTTTTTTAAAAAATAGTCTTGAGTACTATTCTTTATAAGTATTTAAAGAAAACTTCTCCCACCCACAAATTTTAAAAATCATCAAGCTTTTACTATTGAGCCGTTTCAGGCGTAGTACTAAATATTATAAATTTTTATTAAACTTAAGAATTAGCTAAACATATTTTTATAAAAAATTATCACATTCACAAATGGTTCTACAATTGCAACACACGCTTTATCTATACAAATTTATCTCTTCTTGGTAAGGATATAGGAAGGAGTTGAATAAAAATTATACTTCCTGGTCGTCTATGTTATCCGTTCATAAAAACGTGAATATTATATTTTAAGGGATATAAAAAATAGGAAAAACGTCAGTAGACATTGTAAAGGGAAAGAAAATTAGTTACTTCTCGAATGAGGAAGTGCTGCGAAGTGTTAAAGAGGAAAAACATTTTTTTTTAATAATACGCGTTTTGAATGCTTGTTAGACCAAATTATAGTTATAATTATAGCTTCAATTATAACTTTAAAAATAAATTACACTAATTTAATTTAAAATTAATTATCGTAGGGAAGTCCAATCTCCCTGAAATATTACAGTGGACTCTCAGTCGGTAGTGAAACATTCGGGTTGATTGAAAAGGCTCTTCATTCATAAAAAATAAATTTTAATAAAACATTTATCTATTAAAATAGTTTTAATTAATAATACTAAGTTAGAATACATATACAGCCTCGAATAAGAATTTTTCAATTTTCAAACAAACGAAGCTGTCAGATTATCCGATGTAAATAATAAATTTTCGAACAAAAATTAATAAATAAAAATAGAGATTATTTTATGTGACTCTTAGAGGATACTTATTTTTCCAACTGATGACCAAGGTTCACAGAAAACATTCAAAACTTCATATTTTTTTCAAAACCAAAGGTACTTCGACATTAAGAAAACAGAGTTTTTACTCTTTCCACCTTTTTTTACATTTTATAATTTTATGAGGGAGAAAAAGTATTTTAGAATGAGGAGACTCCTAAAAAGTTTCATTTTATATCTTCGGCTCTGATTTGTTTATGTATGTCCGCTTTTATTGGTCTTCCTAGGCTTCTAGACTAATTCTAAGTTTTTTAAGTATTGATAGATGAAATCCTGTTGGTTATAGCAGTTTTTATGATTTTCGAAAACCCCGAGACCCTACCCAGGAGAGCAAAGAGTTAAAAAAAAATAATGCATTCTTCGGTTTCTCCAAAGTTAGAATTCAAGGGTTTGCTAAAGTTCAATAAAAGAATATCATATTTATTTCGCAATAAAAAAATTATTTTCAATATTTGTTTTCTCTTTTTCTTATCTTTCAATATTGTTCATCGTTCTTTTACCCCTTCTCCTTCTCTATTCTTTCCTTATCCATGTTATTAGTTATGTTACACCATATATTATTAATGTCATATTTTCTATTCACTTGTTTTGTCTAACTTAACTTCATATTCTGCTTCTTTATTGTAGTATTATAATTATATATTTCATTAGTTACATATATATTTTCTTTCTCTCATGTTTTTTCTTTTCACAACTTTAATATTCAAATTATTATTAAATTAAAATATTCATATTTATTTGTTTTTTTGCATTATATAACTTTAAATTTTTATTTTATGTTATTTTACTTACATATTTAATTACCTATGTATACTTTTAATTTTCCACTTCTTTCATCACTTTATTTTTATTAATTTTCATTCTGTATAATTATTGACTTTAATCATTCTATATTTTTTTTTTTATTCATTGGTTGCTGTCTTGTTCTTTGTTCTTTAGCCCTGATGAAGGGTTGAAATTCTGACCGAAAATTTGGCACTATTAAATAGTTTTTTCAACTTATTTGTGTAATTTTGTGACCGCTCCTCCGACCATTTTCTCCTCTTATATATTATCCACGGTAAACTATCTTCTCACTATTAAAAAATAGTTTCGCTCATCCATACCTGCTTGGTAATTGCTTGGTTTAGCGCAAAAGTTGGATGACTAGAAAGATAAAAAAAACTAACTTCGTTAAAATCTAAACATAAAAACAAATATATTTAAAATTAATAAGATCTAGTTTACTTAGAGACTTAAGTATTAAGTCTATTAGTAAGTAACTTAAAAAAGATAATTTCGTTCCAACCGAAAGTTTTACCAATCTATATATACCATTTTATATATATTTTTGTCAATATTATATAGACATCTCCTATACCAAAGCCTTTAAATCAGCTAGAACGAAAACTCAGGATTTTAGAGGTAAGATGCCTCCCCCGTGGTAGCAATATGAATCAATACGAGGTTTGATTGAAACGAACCGCACTAGGAAGTTAGGAAACCTCTGAGGAAGATTGGAACTGCCGGTCCTTATAGTCCGATAGTCCCTCCATCTTTATTCCTAATAAGCTTTATTCTTTACCTCGTTAATAATTTTAAGTAGCATTTCCACGCTAATCTATATAGAGGAAAACTACATAATCGTCATCTTTCTAAAAGGCAGAATTTCTGCCTGTAACATGTTCACTAAATAATAGGTACAACGTGATAACAATATAACTTTTTTTCAAATACGATGAGTGGAAGTATAAAATTACCAATTCAACAAGAGTTTATGCGTAAATATTTAGTTTAACGCTCAAAATCGCATATTGAATAATGTTACGCTCATAATTGTATGAGTCCACAAGATTTTAGCCCATTGTTCCGCTAAAAAACAAAAACATACTATAATAGAATACACGAACATTGCGGTCCTAGGAAGCAAACAAGATGGCATGGAAAGGCTCTGTTAAGAGAAGCAGAGGAAATCTGCTTGCAAGTAAAAGATAATACATAATAAATGATTGTGGGCCGAAAAATGTAACCTAGCGACATGGTTTGCGTGGATGGCAAAACGCTTCGGTTTCAAATACCTTGGCTCCTTAGTAAAATCAATAAAAGCTCAAGGGACTGAGATAGACCAGCGTATAACAAGTCCGAACAGGGGCTTATCTCCATCAAAAGTACTGAAATCCCGAAAAATCTCTAAAAATCTGAAACTATGAGTATACAGTGCCATGATAAAGACCTGGATATACGACCTGCGACCCCTTGGCCCTAACAGGTACCCTAGAAAGAAGAATCGACAGATTTGAACAGAAAATCTTCCGTAAAAAGAAAGGAGCGATGTGGGATCAGAGCCTAACTGTGAACTGCTTATAGAAACTGGTCAGTCAATATCTCATGATATGAAGGTAAGGGAGGTTAAGATGGGCAGGAGATGTGGCTCGAAGTAACCCATTGAGACGACTGTACACAACTATGAATGCCGGTATAGTTGGCAAGAGCCCACATGAGAGGCCAAAAACCGAATGGACAGACAGAATCAACAAAGGTGCAGAAGAGTCTGGACAACAGTACAACAACCTGGAAAGCAGTAGCACAAGAAAGGCAGGCGTGGAGAAGGCTGGTTCGGGTAGCCAAAGATGTAGATCTGTAGAGCCAACCGAAAAACAAAAAGAAATCGGATGAAATTTCTAACAAAAATGAATGTATAAATACAGTGTTATCCAAAATATGTAATTTTAACAGAGGTACACAGATATAAGTATCTTGAAACGTATAATTCTTAGGGAAGGGATTGTATTATTTTCTTTTTTAGTATATTACTAAGGTTTCTAGTTCAAATTAGAAACTTAGTCGATAGATCGGTTTTCACCTAACCAAATCAGATCATAATGAAATCATTACATATTTTAAGAGTTTTATCGAAAATGATTTAGCACATTAAAGGGACCAGAGTTGGGGAACGAAGACTTTTTAAAAATAAATAATTAAACTATTTTAATAAGTATATCTGATTTACTGTCACGCTAAAGAACAGTTAAGTATGGAAGATTTTACAAATATCTATAATATTATTTCCGATTTAACAAATAGCGTTACCATTTGACCATTTTCGCAACTACACTTGACAAGGCTTAATTGATAAACAAGACAGGATGACAGTTAATCTGCAAAACAAATGGGACTGACCCAATTATATTTCCCTGCTAAACTCCTCTTGTTTTCGGCTCCCTCTGTCCTCGGATATTACATTACTATTACAATTTACAATATTTCAAAAACAACAATTAAAACATTAGTGAGTGATAATTTATTAAATTCGGTGTTGGGATGTAATTTCATCATTATATTACATAGTGATTATAGAAAAAGAAAACTGAAATATAAACAAGTACCAGGGTCAATCAGTAACCAGTTACACCTGGGGCAGGTATATCATACCATGAGTCAAATCAAAGAGTCAATTGCTTCCAAAGAATTGTAATATCAAGTGATTCACAAAAAAAAAAATCATGATTCATTTATAATCACGTTCGAATCTCTATGGAGATGAGTTAAAGCAATGGGAGTGGGGTTTTAAAAGTTATTATTATTACTAGTATAGGTTCACTTCTTTTGAATAAAAAAATAAATAATAATAACAAAAACAGTTTCGTTATTATTTTACTTTTATATTATTAAATATAGATTTACTTATATTATATTACTTTTTTTTATACACCCCATTAATATATAGTTTGATGAAGTGTAAAAATCCTTAAATGCAGCAGAACCAAGAGCGATAGTGGCTGGTGGCAGTACAAAACACGGTTCGGGACAATCCAAGGTGAAAGAGATGTGGTAGAGCTCTTCCCACCAATCCAAACGCAAACTAAAAAAGCTACGTCTCTAAAGTGTTAATGCTGCCCTTTGTATTATAAAGTTATTTAATAATAATAAAACTAAAATTTTTATTTTATATGTATATTTCGCACTTTTATAACGTATCGGGCTATCCATTTACCAACATTTTCATCTTCTCCTCAGTCAATATCCTTTTTACAAACATAAAACACATGAAAGTATTTTTTAGAGTATATTAAAAATTTTGCTTATTAAAAACTACCACCTAAGGTTATTTTTCGCGGGTATTTTTAGTTCTAGGATTAATAAATTAATATTTGATAAAAAGTTTATTTAAGAAAAAATTGTTATTGCTAAAAATTATATGAATTAAGAAGTTTCTGCATTCATCTCATGGTAAAACCTACGATTTCTTCTACTAAATTAAAATCAAAGTTTAAATTATCTTATTTTTAGTCTCCATAAAACCACAATGTGAAAATGTCACATCTTTCTGAGTTAAACATATTTCTTTTATTTGTATCTTCATGCAAAAGCTCCGGAAAAATGATCTCAGTTGGGAATAAACAGAATGTATAAACTGTCACAAATGAGTTGTATGATTGAAAATAAAATTTAATAAATAGACTAGGGTGAATATGAAAAACTGGTCAATATAATAGGCCGAAACGTTACAAAAATGTGAAATATATATATAAAATAAAAATTTTAGTTTTATTATTATTAAATTAAAAAGGGTAGCATTAACACTAGAGAGGTAGCTTTTCTAGTTTGCGTTTGGATTGCTGGGAAGAGTTCTACCACATCCCTTTCACCTTGGATTGTCCCGAACTGTGTTTTGTACTGCCACCAGCCACGATCGCTCAAGGTTCTGCTGCATTTAAGGGTTTTTACGCTTCATCAAAATATGTATATTTATGGGGTGTACAAAAAAAAGACCGTTTTTCAAACTAAATATTAGTATTATTATTTCTTTGATATAAAATGCAATTAATAATCAAAGGACAGTCCATAGTTATATACCATCATTAGCAATCTGCTAGCCCATTACTCGATCCCACTCTGATACCATTCTTTAGGATAGCTGTCAAAAAACTCTTGGAGCGCAATTTCAATTGTAGCAAATTTATAAAAATTTTTCCCTTGAAGGAAATGGGCCATGGGTCAAAACAAGTAGTAATCCAATGGTTTAAGGTCTGGACTATATAGTGGATAAGGCAAGATTTCGAACTCATGAAATTCTTTAAACTTTCCTTTGGTTCGATGGGAAGTGTGAGGACGATACTGAGGAGTAAGTTCGTGAGGGACTAATCTACTGTCTATTTTTCACCTTCCCCATGGAGAGTCGATAGCGACTAACAGTATCTTTAGACACACCACACTCCCTGGCAAGTTCGCGAGTACTTGTGGACGGATTTAACTCAACAGCTTCCATTAGATCCTCATCAATATCCATTAATATTCGCCCGGAGCTCATTTTCCTTTCCAACGTCGTATCTCCACCGCTAAACTATTTAAACCAACGCCGGGCAGTGCGCTGGTCAAGGACACCTTCCCCTTCATATTTAATAATTTCACGAGTTGCTTCTGCATCTGTGAATTTTTTTTTCGAGTAATGCCTTAAAATTAAGAGGAATTCGTAGGACGCTGTCATGTTACAACTTTGAAACAAATAACTAAACTGAGGCTTTTTTTGAAGAAGTCGAATGGGATTAAACAAGCTTAGAGAATGCTCTAAAGGAATTGTTACGTATTGGTAAGACTTAAATAGGTCTAAACTATTTACAGTCCATTAAAATTTTTAATTTGATAAAACAGTCATTTTTTTTATACATCTCACTACATTGTATTACATTATTTCAAATTATGTAAATTTTTTATAGAATATGTGGTGATATAACTTTCCTAATTCAGTAAAAAAAACAACACAAAACGTGCATCAGCTGATTGCTACATAGATTCAGTGGCTTACGCAGGTGACTACATCATAAGATACATATTCATAATTAAAAACAGGTATTTCAACTTTATTTGGCTAAATATTACATAATGTTTATTAAATTAAAAGAAAAGAAAATATTTAAAAAACCGTGGTTTTCCAGGGGAGATCTCCGCGGTCAAAGTGCTAATCTGGTTCATAAGGTTTTGTCCTTAAAACATATAAACCACTTTATTATAAAATAAAATATTTTATAATTTTATATTTTATTTTATAATAAAGTAGTTTAATAAAAATTAATTAATTAATACAGTCTGCTTATTTTATTACAATATACAGTACAGAATATGGAACGACTAAAAAATAGGTGTCTATGGTCTTCAGGGAAAAGATTAAGTATTCTGTAAACACACATAAAACAAAAAAAAGGATCTTTTTTTTATGTTATCGTAGAAGATGAATGTTACCTTAAATCATTTAGGACTTTTTATTTTACAATAGGACAGAAGAAAAAGAAGAATCCCAATGAGCATTGAAACCGGTTGTCGAATATCCGTATTGTTTGATTTTTATGTTTTATTTGTTAAAATTTTATGTAATCTATTTATAACATTCATTTGTGTAACAATTTATTTTTGTTTGTTTAAGGTTTGGGAATTTTCTTTTCTTTCATTAATAAGTCTATTTTTAATGAATAAAAAACTGAGCCACCATTACTAAGAACTCATTCACCGAAAGGAGTTAATGAAATGAAATGAAAAATGGATCTTTATTCTGAGACACATGTTCCCCTAAGAATAACAATTTAGGAAATTTCAATAACATTTGACTAGATGCATTAAATAATGTTAAACAAAATTAAATAAAACTATACAAAATAATGATATAAATAAAATATGAACAAAAGATAAACATGTGCCGAAGCTTGTATAGATATTTACTATTTACAAGTTTACTAAAGATTGATAACCAAGGAAATGGATATGTCAGTAAGAATTCCAAAGAAAGCAATTCCATGGAAAGGATGTACAAATTGGTAGGTTAGGATCTTGTATTTAACAGGTGGATGGATGAACACAGGGTGAGGAGGTCAATCATACAGGAAGGTATAGTCCTAGAATACTGGCATAGCCAACTTAGCTCAGAAAAGTAGTGAGTGATATGAAAACGTCTGGGAATGCCGAAGACAAATCATATGGAGCAGTTCATTAATCTTTTCAGTCTGAAATTCTTGTTTACCAGACAGTCCTCCGTAACCTAAGCATCCGTAGTCAAGGAAGGGGGAATGAGGGGTGATACAAGAAGCTGACGGGTACTTTGGGGAAATGAATCATGGAATCTCATGAATGGTTTAAGGATTGAGGTGGTTTTTCGGGTTATTTGGGAAATGGCTACTCCATGTTAGGTACTGATCCAAGATGACTCCTAGGTTTTTTTTTATGGTATTTTGGAATTGGATGGATATGTTGTAGAGGTATTAGTACAAGAGCCGGGAAGAAAAAAATACAGTTATCTCACCCCTATTTTTGATTACTTTAATGAAAACTATGTATAATCACAAGCCTAAATTGATGAGTCTGCCAAGTATAGGTAGGAGGAATAAAAATGGCGGTTGTTTCAAAACCTTAATTTTTCATTCAGAGCTATATCTTAAAAACTACCAACAACACTTGAAAACCTAAGAGCACATTATTTAAAGAAGAGTAAATTTGCTGAAATATTAGCCCTAAAAGAGCTATCCATCCGAGTCCAATATTTCTCGAAATATAGCTTTTTAAAAACCAACATTTCTTAAAAATATACTGAAAGATTAGTAGTTAGTTTATTTAGCTAAAATAAATTGATTTATAGTTGTTCGGACAATAAGTTTGATTTTAACTTTATTTCAGAAACCATAAGACGTAGAGATGTCTGCTAGCACTCAAATTAAATCTAGTTAAATTTATTATAAAATATGTAATGTAATTTATCTTTGTAGGAGTAGTAGTTTTTATGATAATTGAGGAAATAAACTCACAAAATGTTAATTTCTATTTGTTCATATAAAATGTTGTATTTTTGGAAAAATAGTATTAGCAGTAGTCTAGGGGTAGTAGTTTTTATGATATTCACATATGAATATAAATTTGGCAAATAAAATTTGTCCGAACTATAAATCAATTTATTTTAGCAAATTTCATGAAAACTACTTTATATCTCATTAAACTAGCTTTAATTTGAGATAGATATCTATACGTCAAATGGTTGAGATATAGATTTTTCAAAATAAATTCACTAACCACTGATCTTTCAGTACGTTCTATTCAACATTTTTATGAAATGTTGCTTT
Source organism: Halyomorpha halys (assembly GCF_000696795.3). Lineage (NCBI taxonomy): Eukaryota > Metazoa > Arthropoda > Insecta > Hemiptera > Pentatomidae > Halyomorpha > Halyomorpha halys. The sequence goes on along the minus strand of NW_027116513.1, from coordinate 666,589 downwards.
TTAAAAAGCTATATCTCGAGAACTATTGACCGTAAATAGTTCTATTAGGGCTTACATTTTAGCAAATTTACTCTACTTTGAATGATGCTCTCTTAGATTTTCTATTGTTGTTGGTAGTTGTAAAGATATAGAATTCCGAATAAAAAATTAATTATTTTTAACGTTTTGAAACAGCCGCCATTTTTATACCCCCTACCTATACTAGCAGACTCATCAATTTTGACTAGTAATTATATCTATTTTTCAATCAAGTAATCAAAAATTGGGGTGAAATAACTTTAAACTTTAATTTTTCTCCTCTTGGGCTCTTGTAGTATATAGTAATGAAGGGTTTTGAACCGATGAGAATGGCCTTTGATGGATTCAGGCTCATCTTAATTCCTTATCATACGGAGGGAATCCTTGAGAATCGATTAAGATTAAAGTTATTATTAAGATTAACGATTTGTTAAAAGTAAATCGTATAGTGCTAGACCAGTCAGATCTCCATTCCTCTCTATTTCGCTGACTCCAATATTACCCTCTTACAGGTAATCAATCCATACCTCATAGATTATTATTCGATAGGAAAATGACATAGTCCAAAGAAAAAACGAATAAGTATAAAGAAATTTAAATTTTTAACTATTCAGATGATATTTTATGTTAAAAACAAGGTACAACTCAAGAAAATTAGCTAACCATTATGAACATATGCGTTGCTGATTTACAACAGAACTCAACAGATGTATAGAAAATATATTAACCTTACAATTAAAGACGTCAAAAACCTACCACGAATGTTACGTTCTTAATACTACATGATGATTAAATAAAACAGTTTTAATGGTAAATCATTCCAGATTATTAAGTAGAACCAAAGACTACGACAAAGAGGTACTGAAAAGAACATAGTTGCGAGATCTGCTGACTAAAATGAAGTAAATAAAAAGAAAATGTACTGTTGAGTTCTTTTCATTGTCTATTATGAATCTGACAGGAGCAGATGTAAATGAATAATATTAACAAAGCATTATTTACATTAACAAAATTATTATTTTATATGATTATGGATGTATATCCTTATAATCAAACTATTGTTTATTAATTATTGTTATTACCTATAAAAGCTTCCTTATTCTCAGCTTTTACCAGGAATAGTAGCAACACGGACCTAGGTCAAGGGTGAGACTAGAAAAGTTAATTCTTTGTTCTTTATAAATATCCTCACTATGTTTGCAGTCCAGAATACCACTGATCTTTATTATTGTTTAATTATTATAATTCTTTATTTATAAGATATTATTTATTTGGGGTTTATATAAATACAATTGTATTCAATTTATAAATTTTCCAAAATGTTGTGTGATTACATTAGACAAAGAATATATAAAACCTACAAAAAATACAATAATTAATAAAAAAATATTTTTAAAATAATTTTTTAAAAATACTGAAATAAATTTGAAAAAGACAAAACTTCCACATTTCATGAAAAACATCTGCCAAGTACAAAGGTACATAGCTTCCTCGCTATTTCTTATATAGGATAAAAAAACAGCAATATTTCAAGTTTTGAAAATAAAGTCTATTTTAATATTTTTTTAAACATATTCGTGTCAAAAAATATAATTTTGCCAAGTTTAAACAAAATTAGTGAAATTCTCTTTTACACTACCTCCAACTTTGACCAAAATGGAACGAGTCGTTTCCGAAATACAGATGCGATAAGAGGAAATTCTAAATCACTGGAGGGTTAATTGTCTATTGTTGCCAACAGGTGACACAACTTGGAGAGTTTATAAAAAAATAATTGGATGTCTTCAGTTACTTCAGCGCAGTAAGGCAGTTTTATTTGAACTATTGTTTAACCGTAAAATAAACAATAATTTGTGTATTGTCAAAAACCTTTCTCGTTACAATCATTTTGTTGAAGGCGTTCTGAGGTTTCAGTGAGTTGTAAGATTTACACTTATTCTAATGGCAGAGTGAATAATGTAAGTACAAGCACTATTACATTTTATTTCATTCAATAAATATACGCCTTTAAAAAAAAATAAAATACTAATAATAATGAAGGTCTAACGAACCTGAAGGTTAGATGCCAATACCACCAATCGCTCTGTACATACATCTTTACAGTGATGCCCCTTCAAACCCACTACTAAATTAATTTTAACGCAATCCTCCCACCTACGTTTCGATCTACCCCCCAGACGTTTACCCGTCGGTTCGGTGTTTATTAACATTTTAGGGATCCGCTCGTTACAAAGCTATACAACTTGACTCGCCCTTTGGCACCGCTATAACTTGAATTATATTTGCCGGATGTAGTTCCCTTAGTTCAGTGTTGTGTGGCCTTGTAAATTCTCCCGTTAATTCATCCTTGTTCGGTCCCAATATTTCACGTAATAGTTTTGTAAATTCTAATTTTTAAGTTTTTGGATAGAAGGCGCTGGCTAAGCGGTTTCCAAATTAAAAAAAAATATTTTTCTAGTTACCGTAGAACCTAAATACTTAAACCAATCTACCTGTTCAAACGTATCACCGAAATATCACTTGTGTTTCTACAACTTTTTTTTTTTTTTTGTTTTTTTTTTTGTTGATATTACAATCTGCCACACAGTTGTGGGCAATAGGTAATATTGATGAATGATCTCATACATACTAAAATAAAAAAA
>NW_027116513.1:661733-663544 GCF_000696795.3 Halyomorpha halys | reverse complement strand
AAGGTTTGAACCAAAGGATTAGGATGGTTGGAAAGGTTTATATGGAATTTTGAGAATTTGGTTGGTATGAGATCAAGAACAAAAGGGATATGTAGGTCATGGTGTAGTGTTCTGTTGGAAACGTAGTAGGATGCATTAACTATGGTTCTAAGGATTTTGGATTGAAAGGATTGGAAACGTTTGATGTTCGACGGTTTAGCTGTTGCCCAAAGTTCAAGTCTGTAGGTCCAGATAGGTCGGAGTATATTCTTATAAATTAGTAGGTTTCTACTACTAACCATATATTTTGTTTTATCCGTATTTATTTCATGGCCTAGTTCCTTACTGTAGTTAAAAAAAATATATAGTAAATTATAATTACATCGCAGTTATTATAGTGCATAATATTACCTACAGATGATACTCATGTCAAATCAATAAAAAAAAAAATTTATACTGCGAAACTCATATTTTCGCGTAATTAAGATTTAACGATCACAAAAAAAAAGGAGATAAAAAATATTTACTTTGGATCATATAGGTATTGATGACTTAAGGACTGATATAGATCCAATGAAACTAACTCAAATCCCAAAACATCTATGATTCATCTTCTCAATGATTTCCATCTACAGCTATATTTTAGTAAAATATGAAATTCCAAGCCTAATTCTATTTAAGCAATCATAAAACTCTCTGACGCCTTCAAATGGTAGAAGTAAGTAAATAAATGCTAATTAAAATTAGTTAATAAAGTTAAGAGAGCTGGGTTGGTTAGTTAAAGGCGAGCAGAGCTAAGATGATTGGTACAGACCAACTAATCGGCCAGTGGTAACCAAATTGCTAAGGAATCCAATCCCCCATACTTTCTTTATTTTCTCAGAGCAAGGGCGGAAAAACATTGACTCAGTAAAGTCTCTGATTAAGGATAAAAGTTTAATTTACAAATTAAATTAATAAGAGTAGATGTTATACTTAAAAACATAAAACTAATACCATTATAATACATGAAAAGTCTAGGGTTGAGTACTTGACAAAGTTCACACTATTGTCCAGCCTGGCCTAAGAGACAAAAATGAGCTAAGCTTGCTTACACATTTCTTGCGTTCTTCATACCATTATTTACTTTACCTCATACTTTATGTAGTTTATTCTCTTGCGAACATTTAGGAATTTATAAGTCAGAATATCATCAATTTATTAGTTGTAAATTATTACTATTTTTATTATCATTTTTATAAAGGGCACTTCATTATATTGTTATACATTATATGTTATGATTATATAGCTGCTCAGGAATTATAACGAAGAAACACTAAAAGAGAAGATGGTCGAGGGATGCGGTCAGCAAAGAAACAACATAAATAAACAAAAGAATATTTATTTGTGCCGACGTTTCGACCTGATTTAAAGGTCTTCACCACGGTTATAAAAACAAAAATCAACTAATTTATAATTTCATTTCATTGTTATATATATACATAAAGTCAGTAAATATATATATAAATTTGTTAGTCTATTATTTATTATGTTATATATCAACGGCCAACTATCTTCACCTCATTAAGAAACAGTAAAATTTTGTGAAACTGACTTTATTGTGTTAGCGGGCTCAAAACTAGATGTTTTTTAAATTGACATAATTATATCGAAAAAAAAAAAAAAATCATTATTTTGCATGAATAATATGCTCATAGAATTTGATTACCTATGCCAATGGCATCTTTAACACTTTACATTGTCTGCGGCTAGCGCCCTCACTCATCCTCCACTGGCTTTTAATACCTGTGACGCGGTAGAGAGAGAAGCGCCGGGATCTTCATAGTTCTGTT
>NW_027116513.1:660041-661683 GCF_000696795.3 Halyomorpha halys | reverse complement strand
TTTATTCTCTTGCGAACATTTAGGAATTTATAAGTCAGAATATCATCAATTTATTAGTTGTAAATTATTACTATTTTTATTATCATTTTTATAAAGGGCACTTCATTATATTGTTATACATTATATGTTATGATTATATAGCTGCTCAGGAATTATAACGAAGAAACACTAAAAGAGAAGATGGTCGAGGGATGCGGTCAGCAAAGAAACAACATAAATAAACAAAAGAATATTTATTTGTGCCGACGTTTCGACCTGATTTAAAGGTCTTCACCACGGTTATAAAAACAAAAATCAACTAATTTATAATTTCATTTCATTGTTATATATATACATAAAGTCAGTAAATATATATATAAATTTGTTAGTCTATTATTTATTATGTTATATATCAACGGCCAACTATCTTCACCTCATTAAGAAACAGTAAAATTTTGTGAAACTGACTTTATTGTGTTAGCGGGCTCAAAACTAGATGTTTTTTAAATTGACATAATTATATCGAAAAAAAAAAAAAAATCATTATTTTGCATGAATAATATGCTCATAGAATTTGATTACCTATGCCAATGGCATCTTTAACACTTTACATTGTCTGCGGCTAGCGCCCTCACTCATCCTCCACTGGCTTTTAATACCTGTGACGCGGTAGAGAGAGAAGCGCCGGGATCTTCATAGTTCTGTTTAGTTGAGATAAAAAAATATTTAATTTGAACCATATAGGTATTGATGACTTAAGGACTGATATAGATCCAATGAAACTAACTCAAATCCCAAAACATTTAAGATTCATCTTCTCAATGATTTCCATCTACAGCTACATTATAGTAAAATATGAAATTCCAAGCCTAATTCTATTTAAGAAATCATAAAACTCTCTGACGCCTTCAAATGGTAGAAGTAAGTAAATAAATGCTAATTAAAATTAGTTAATAAAGTTAAGAGAGCTGGGTTGGTTAGTTAAAGGCGAGCAGAGCTAAGATGATTGGTACAGACCAACTAATCGGCCAGTGGTAACCAAATTGCTAAGAGATCCAATCCCCCATACTTTCTTTATTTTCTCAGAGCAAGGGCGGAAAAACATTGACTCAGTAAAGTATCTGATTAAGGATAAAAGTTTAATTAACAAATTGAATTCATAAGAGTAGATGTTATACTTAAAAACATAAAACTAATACCAATATAATACATGAAAAGTCTAGGGTTGAGTACTTGACGAAGTTAGAGCCACACTATTGTCAAGCTTGGCCTAACAGACAAAAAAGTTAAGCTTGCTTACACATTTCTTGCGTTCTTCATACTTTATGTAGTTTATTCTCTTGCGAACATTTAGGAATTTATAAGTCAGAATATCATCAATTTATTAGTTGTAAATTATTACTATTTTTATTATCATTTTTATAAAAGGCACTTCATTATATTGTTATGGATTATATATTATGCATTATATATTATGATTATATCGCTGCTCAGGAAGTATAACGAAGAAACAGTAAAAGAGAAGATGGTCGAGGGGTGCGGTCAGGAGAAGAAACACAAATAAACAAAAGAATATTTATTTATGCCGACGTTTCGACGTTCAGGTCTTCATCAGGGCTATAATAACAAAAAACAACTAATTTATATAAATTATGAATAATTA
>NW_027116513.1:620601-657836 GCF_000696795.3 Halyomorpha halys | reverse complement strand
GTAAATTTTGTAATAGTCGGAATCGACGAGCAGTTTCATGTCTTTTCAGTCTTGTATGAGGATTCCATGTCAGTCGTTTGTCCAGATTTAGCCCTAAGTAACAGGAATGAGTGGGGTATTATTAAAAGATACTGTAGGGCAAGAAGAAGGTTTACGACGAAGGGTAAATGTGATTTGGTGGGATTTATTGGAATTTATTTTAATCCTCCGAGGATATTTTTTTTTGAATTAATATTATTTTGTTATTTGTTTTTTTTTTATCATTTAATTTATACATTTGTAAATTAGTGAGTTAGTGTGAATGAATTCTGTGATCCCTATAAATATGACAAAATGTAATATCACACAATAAATATGATATATACTTAGAACTTATATAGAACCGATAACAATTCAACTTAATCAAACTACAACAAAACCAAAGAGGAAATTGGTTCAGAAGCACGAGCAAGGAATTGGGTCGGTTGACACTGACCCTATGAGACACCGGTGCAGAGCCGATGGGTCCAGGTCACGACAGTCCTCATCACGACCCTCGCACATCAAAGTGGAACCGGTTTCTGTATTTGATCACTATTCCCTTCTTTATCACTCACGAACTTACTAATAACCTGGAACATTCTGAAGAGGGTAGGGGCATATCTTAACTTAGGGTGAAGGAAGGGGGCAGTATTTCATAGTATTACTTCACAACCTGAGTAGAGAGACTCTTCAGAGACCCATCCTCAATAAAGATTTTCAATGAGCCATAAATAAAGGGAAAGGGATAGAAAATTTGAGTGCTAACCACTTCATCTCTAAGTACGTTAAGTATATTACAGTATTGAGTAGAGGGATAATAAAAAAGAAGTGATAAATAAATAAAACAGTATCGCTACAACAAAGTTGATAGTACAAGAGCCCAAGGGGAGAAAAAAGGCAGTTATCTCACCCCAATTTTTGATTACTTTAATGAAAACTATGTTTAATTAATAGTCAAAATTGATGAGTCTGCCAAGTATAGGTAGTGGGAATAAGAAATGGCGGCTGTTTAAAAGCGATAAAAAAAATTAATTCTTTATTCGGAGCTCTATATCTTAAAAAACAGAAACAATACGAGAAAACCTAAGAGAACGTCATTTAAAGATGAGCAAATTTGCTAAGATATGAGACCTAAAAGAGTTATTTACGTTAAATAGTTTTCGAGATATACCTTTTTAAAAAGCAACATTTCATAAAAATGTTGTATGGGACGTACTGAAAGATCAGAATTTATTTTGAAAAATCTATATCTCAAGAACCATTTAACGTACAGATGTCTGTTAGCACGCAAATTAAAGCTAGTTTAATGAGCTATTAAGTAGTTTATTATGTTTGTCTTCGTAGGAGTAATAGTTTTCATGAAATTTGCTAATAAAAATTGATTTATAGTTGTTCAGATAAATTTTGATTTGCCAAATTTATATTCCTTTGTGGTTCAAATGGTTTCTGAAATGAAGTTTTTCATAAATCAAATTTATTGTCTGAACAACTATAAATCAATTTATTTTAGCAAATATCATGAAAACTACTATTCCTACGAAGGTAAAGGTAATAAACTTCTTTATAGTCCATTGTACTAGCTTTAATTTGAGTGCTAATAGATATCTGTACGTCACATAGTTCCTGAGATATAGAGTTCTCAAAATAAATTAACTAACTACTAATCTTGCAGTAGATTTTTAAGAAATTTTGCTTTTTAAAAAGCTATATCTCGAGAACTATTGGACGTAAATAGCTCTTTTAGGGCTAATATTTCCGCAAATTTGCGCTTCTTTAAATTATGTGCTCTTAGGTTTTTTAGTGTTGTTGGTAGTTGGTTGTTCAGATATAGAGCTCCGAATGAAAAATTTGTGTTTTTTTTAATTTTTATTCCTCCTACCTTTACTTGGCAGACTATTAATTATACATAGTTTTCATTAAAGTAATCAAAAATTGGGTTGAGATAACTGTCTTTTTTTCTTCCCGGCTCTTGTACTATGAGTAAAGTACTTGTTAAGAAAACACAATTTTTTTAATAACTATTATACAAGAAGGTGATGTGATCAGGTTCTCACTGAATCCATTCAAGGTTTAGGCACTCAATTTTCTAATCATAGGGCGGTAGAAGTAGTATAAGTCATAAAATGGCCAAAACGTGTTAAATATTTTACATGGTGTAGAACACTTAGAATTATACTATTTTTATCATACTTTCAAAACATTTCTCTCAATATACTAAAAAAAAAAATTGAAGACAAACTACATCAGGAAAGCGGTGGTTCATTAGTAAGACACTACCAAATCCGAAGGCACTGTTTCAAATTCGGTTGTGGCCGATAATTATTTATTTTGTAAAGGGGCCTCTACATGTTGGTCAAGCCATGGTGAACTCAGACTTGCACGAGCATGTGGAGGGGTGGCTTGTACGAGTTGCCCTAAGCTCGTTGGCGATCGAGAGTCGATTTTTTGGACACAGATCAAAAGGGTTCGTGAGAGCGCTCGTGTTGCATCTCCACCATTGTTCTTTGTCTAGTTGCAACTGAGAGCTGTTAGGAGGTTAAAGGTGTTGGTACTTTTTATAATAAGTTTTATATTTAATCTTATTTATTTATATTTAATTTCCTTTCATTTACTTTTTTTTTTGTAATAAAATAATATAATCCCAGTGCAATGGCTGTAACCACTTGTAGGTCCGCCATACTTGTCTATCTGAAAAACACTGACATGTGGATGGTCCGCTCTTTGTTTACCGAGCATTTGTACAAGCTTCCGAATCGTGGCGAGCGGCCAACATGTGGATCCGCCTAACAGTAGCCGTGAGACAAACCTAGGTTCGAGAAGCACTGTAGTCACCAAACGTCTGGGTGAACCCCGATCCAGCCTCATAACTCCCGTAATTATGAAAAAATCTAGCGGTTGAGCGTGATCCTGACCAAATCACTTCCTTGCACAACCATTGGTATAGTAACTGTACTTCCTTACAAACTACTGAACCCCTATACCTTCACGGATTGTAGCCGTGCAAATTTATTTATTTTATAAATCCTATCTGCTACGATTTTAAAGAAGTTTTAGCAAGATTTCAATTACGAACACTTCGGTATTTAGCAGGGATTTCGAAAGTAAGAAATTATATTTAGAGCTCCTATTTTTAGACTAAACTAACTGTTAACAATCCTAACGGGTATTAGCAGTTGAAAAATAACAAATCCTAATTACGCTAATTAGAAACCACTCTATTCAAGTTTAATTTGAAATAGAAATAATCATTAAAGTCGGACAGTTATTAACAAAGAAATATTTTTTTAAAAAAAATTATAGTTTGTAGCCAAGACACAAAAATTATAATATACATCTAAATGTTTAATTTTACCTAAATTAAATTACACTTTCAATTTTGTTCATTCAATCTATATAAGTACTCAAATCTAACAATAGCAAAGCATGGTAGGGTCACCTAATATATATAATAAATATTCTGTACTTCTTGCTGCATAAGGCGATTCTCAAATTGACATCATTTGACACAGAAGAGAACTAAGCATAAAAAAACTCCATAGGCTACAAATAACTTTGAAAAGAGATTAATTCACGAAAAACCATAACTCAAGTAACCAAACTACCAAGTAAACATAGAAATGACAAGAAAACAGTTCAGTATTTCTCATATCCGCCAACAATGGCGTTCGTGGAAGTCTGTCATCTACACAAGTTCCCAAAGACTAATAATGTCCTTTCCGTCTGGTTTGTTCGGTCAAGTCCATTTTGTCCTGCAGACTGGGCAAAATGCCCACACTGTTTACGACGAAAAGTCTTATATCCATAATTTTACTTTTTTTTTTTTGTTTGATAAAAATTATTATGAATAATATAAATAGCTAAATATCCCTGAATATTGGAAGAAGATAGTTGACCTATGAAGTAGATTGTAGATAGAATGCCCAGGTGGCGGTCAATAAAGGTATCAAAATAGTAAAAGAAAAATATATATAAAAATTTATCGTTAACAAACGTTTCGTCCAACTTTGCAGGGCTTCGTCAGAGCTAAATGAGTAAATGAGTAAATAAAAACCTTTCAAAACAATTGCTATGTTTATAAATATATATAAAAAAGAATTAATAATAACAATATATTACTAATAAATTTAAATGACCAAGTTTATAACCTAGTTATATTTATTAGTAACTTGTTTCCAGTCCACCTGTATAGTTCCTTATATTGTTATTATTAATTTTTTTTTACATACTTTATAAACAACACAATTGTACAAAAATGTTTTTATTTTTAATGTTCTGTTAATTATAAAATGTTTGTTTCTTGTTTTTTCATTTAGCCCTGACGAAGCCCTGCAAAGTGGGGCGAAACGTTAATTAATAATAAATAGTTTTCTTTTACTATTTTGACACCTTCATTGACCGCCACCCGGACTGTATTCCTACAATCCCAGAATATTTTTAGATTGTACCCTTTCCTTTCGGTCTGACCTCGATACCCTCACCTGCAATTTATTACGTTTGTATCTGCTGCGAAATATTACGTAAGCCTTTTAAAAATACAAACACACTTGACTTTAAAATGAATCATTGCCCTCTAAATTAACAGCGTCTTATCGCATAGTGAATGGTAGTATGGCCTGGTCGCCATATCAGCAACACTTAAATATTTGCCTTTTAATTTAGTTGTACTTGTAAATGTTGATCTTTCAATTGTAAACATATTTAGTATGTCTCATGATGAGTTTTGAAAGAGATATTTTAAATGACAATTCATGAAATAGATCCAGGTATTTCAATGACTTTTGGCATTCAAAGAATTGAAAATCAACGATTAATGGTGTTTTTAAGTTCTACTATTAGTTAAAATTAATCTTAATTTATAATGAGATAAAGTTCAGAGTAAACTTTCAAAATTGCTTTTATTTCTTCTTTTTTTTAATGATTAAATTCTCAATGCTCTATACTTTTTTTTTTCATTTATTGCTATTTACAACTGTATTTAAATACAAACACATTAGGTAAATTTGATGTAAGACCGAAATGGAGTGATACAGGCGAGAGAAACTATCCATTGATAGCACTCCAATAACGTTTTACATTAGCAGATTTCATGGCCATCTTCTTTTCAGGCGCCTCGGAGGATTGTCAGGAATGAAAGAGGAAGCAAAGTTAGAAACTAGTGGGTTTGGGTGGTCAGGGAGTTTATAATGGAAGGGATGATATCTGGTTCGGACTAAATCGGTTACATATCGCACTAGTATTTCTAAAGTGACACAACTCAAAATTCAAGACAACTAACAATGTGACACTCTTGCCTATGGAGGGGGAATAGCATTAAGGCAGCAAGAGTGACACAAGTGCCCTCTGGCGGACAAGCTCTGAAACTAGGTTGATACAGTTTTGATGATTCATAAAGCTATATTTAACAATTTCTATCATATTCATAACTCAAAAACACCGATTTTTGAGTTGTGTCACTTTAGAAATACTAGTGCGATATGGAACATCCAGGTCTGTATGTATGAATTTTTTTTTAAACAAAGTAAGCAGCATTGCACATTTTACGAAAGATTTTGGATTGTAAGGATGGGATACAAGAGGAATTCGAAGGTTTAGTGAAGCCCCAAAGCTCAACTCCGTACGTCCAGATTAGTCTTATTACAGTCATGTAGATCAGTTTTTGTAATGAACTGGAAGTACCCAGCCTCATAAAGTGGGTACCCTAAATTGAGTTAAAATCTGGTGGTCGAGCGTGATTCTGACCAAATCACCTCCTTGTACAACCCTTGGTCTATTAACAGTACTCCCTTACAAAGTACTGAACCCCTGACCCTTCATGGGTTGTAGCGGTACAGATTTAAATAAATAATAGTCAAAAATAATGGTAATTAGGAAATAATAAACACTGAATATCAAATATCAAAGAAATTTATGAATAACTTAAGGAGAAATAAAGAAATCCTATTGGAACGGGAAAGGCCGAGATTGCCCGATATTTCCCGATTGAATTAATCCTTCATTTTCTTTTTCTAAACTGTTTTATTCTTGGCAGGAACAATATTTATATTCGTTATTCATACCTCGAGGAACCCTAAAATACTAATATATAAAAAAAAATATATAATATATAAAAAAAATAATATATTTATATATATCACAAAAATAGCAATCATTTCAACAAGAGACCACCAATCTACACTAAAACACACCAGATTTTTAAAATATATTTTTTCAGACCTATTGTAAACATAATGTAGGTTCTGTTACATTAGGAAGTACTTTAAAAGTTTTCAACATAAAAATAGTCAACGTCAGATTTTGAGTCTTGACCTTTACAGCAACTTTTTATCTTTCCCAAAATTGAAGGTAGCTAAACTTCATATTCAGGAAAATTAAGAAAATTGTTTCTCACAATCGGTAATTTTCATTCGCATATTATGTTTTAAATATCAAGGAACAAATATGGTTGCTTATGTCTGTCAGCCCGTAGTCCAATTTCTGTTCGGACATGATCGATTAAACCGTTAGTTCGAATTTGATGAAACATATATAAATTGTGCGGAGTTATACCCAATCGGTCTCAAATCTATTTTATCAGGTTCCGTCCACTACGCACTCATGCGTACAAACATTTATGTCCGCAGAATCAAGAATTTTCACTCGAATTTTACGTTTTAGATATCAAGAAATAAATGTAATTTCTTGTCAGTCCGTATGTCTGTAGTCAAATTTGTGTTCGGGCACAATCGATCGAACTGTAAACCAACTCGCAAGTTCATAAACAAAATCAGAGATAAAAAGTAAAATAAATTCATAAATATATAATTTGTAGAGAAAAAACGAAATGAGTAAAATATTTTAAACAATAACTCAATGGGCTAGTGAAACAAAAATGAAGTAATAATAAAAATAAATATGATAACTAAAATTAACTATCGTAAACCCTATAAAACAAACAGAATTTTTTATTGTACCAGTAAACTAAAACAAGTGACAACATACGAAAATATAAAAATACAAGAGTATAAAACCAAATATATATATAAAATACTGGAAGGTTACCACTCCAAATATATATATGAGTGTGTCTGTGTATATATCTGTATCTACATATAATTAGTCATAATTCTGAAATTACTTATATTGAACTATTAATAAACATCGCAACTAACAATAAATCATATATTATTTATAGATGCGAAAATATTTAACTGCAACAACAATTGCCGCTTTAATCTTCCTGACTAACATTGATAAAAGTTAAATCCATCTGCCTTTATCAAGCTGGCAACTCGTTGCGTTGGTTTGCTCAGCCCGAAATGTTATTGACTCTGGCAGAATAAACATTTCGGCAAGTGCGATGCCAGTTCAAGCTACGGAGCAATTCAATCATTAATAGGATGAACAAACTCAACCAAGAAAATAATATGTCAACTAGGGCTATATACTTTGTGTATTTAGTCTGCTTCAGCTCCATCTCAACCAGGTGGCTGTGTACTCACGAACTTGGAGGACTAAACAATTAAATTGAATTATGACTTAAAGCATTGATTTTAATCGGGTTAAAGTTTTATACACACCTATCTTTTTATTTATCGATGAGATTTTTAAACCAATAAATTCAATATGCCGAAATGATATTATAAAAATGGCGCCCATTTCTATATCAGAATTTTTTAAAAAATATGCTAAAGCTTATTTAGTTAAATACATAACAGATAAAAAGTAGTTTTATACAAAGGCAATGACTAAATCCAAGAAGGAAATTTTAAAAATACATTTATGATTATGATATAATTGAAAATAGTATTTATTTATTAAATAAAATTTAATTTTAGTAATGAAGTAATTATAATGCATATGGCAACGCCAATAGCGAAATTATTGGATGTGAGATATAAATTTATGTTTAAGATTGTCCTTGAGGATGGCCGTTGGACTTTTAAATAATAAACAGTGTTTTGAGAATTTCCTAGGATACAATTTATTTTATTTAAACAAAAACATATTTCTTTAAATACAGTTAAAATTCTATAAAGATATGTCGAAGTAAACCCTGCTCCTCGATGTATTTATAGATATAATTCAATTCCTCAACTGGAATACAAGACCCTGTAACTTTAATGAAAATTGCAACTTCAACTCCATTAGTTAAATTCTTATTCTTAACCAAATAAATTAGTGAGTTGCGAATTGTGTCAATGAAAGATACAAAACTTTTAAACAATTTTAGATCTTTAAACCTCATAGAAAAGTCCATAGCTGTTCATGGATCTTAATTGAATTTGTTATTTCGAAAAATTCAAGTATCTCCAAAATTTGATATCTCAAAGTAAAATCGACCTCTCGATTTGACTATATTTATTTGTCTTTCAAATCCATTGTTTTTATTTTTTTTTTAAATTATTGATAACTGAAATAAAAATACATTAAGGGCTAATTGATTCTTATCTTGTGAAAAAGGATTTTGATGAAGCTCCTCATGGATAGCATTACAATGACAATTTTACGTTAGGCCGCATCGTTGCCATAATTTTTTAAAGGAATAATAAACAGTGTTTTGAGACATCTTGGATACAATTTATTTTATTTAAACAATAATAATCAGACACAAGATGGTGAAAAGTTTATATATAAAATATATTATATAAATACCACATTAAATGAAGAATAAATAAAACTATTAAGCGATATAAGACAAAAAAAAAGTCTTCATAGCTAATAGCAAAATTCACAACATGCTGTTAGAGCACCGTGCTAACATACCTCCCCCCCCACTCTAGATGTCTGATGCTCCTATGAGCAGCCTAATATACCATGAACGCATCTGTTAGGTTCTATTAGCGGAGGGGTGGGAAGTACTTCGGGCCGGTACCCTCCTCGTTCGAGTGTAAGCAGATTTAGATAATCAATTTACTAGAAATAGAAATTGATTGCATTTCAGGATTATGTCCCAAAGAGTTATGCTACATGGCTGAGTTTTGTAACAACTTGGCGAACCATTATAAAGCTAGTTTTGTTAACAGAAAGATGAAGTCCTCTTGCACGTTTGAAAGATACATCCAGAACAAGACATACAATCCCCCCCCTAAAAAAAAAAATCATTATTTAATAACTCGGGTGACAAGACAACGTTATCAGACTGGCGAGACGGGAAATACCTTGCGCTTTTGCCCGCCAGTTTAACTTAAAAAAAAAAAAAAAAACCTTGCTAGAACAGACCTCTTATTTACCAGTTTTCTTCATAATTTTAATATATTTTAAAACAATTTTATTTTAGAGACTAACATTAAATATTTTAAATAATACTATTTAAAAAGATAAAATTCTCAAGATAAGCGGAACAAATGGCTCCTTTTAAACATCCAGATATTACGGTAGTCATTTGCGTGGAATATAAATCGCTTGCCAAAGCTTACATATAAAACTTGAGTTGCTTCAATGTAATAACCTAAATTTGTATATACTCAAAGAATATTTAATAATTAAATTTTAATATAAAAATGTAACGAACTAGTAACAAAATTTGAAAAAGACTTAATTGATGATTGTACGATTGGCTGCATGTGGCATTGGCTATGCGTAGTCAACGTAAAAAGTGCAGCCATCAGCTCGATGTTGAACTGTAAAGATATGTTTACGTTAGTAGCGGAATGTCCACTATAAGTGGTGAAAGCCATTTTGAAAAATTACTCAAAAGTTTTAAAAATGAACTTAAGTATTTTCCTCGTTGTCTACAAATCACAATTTTTGTCTATCTAATATGTTTCTGTTCATGTGACCAAAGTTATCAAACGAAAAATAAACAAAAATTCTATTTTTGTAGGTAATTTCATTTTCCCCTAATTGTATTCAGAGAAACAATTTCTCTGCCTCATAAATAATGTTCTGCACCAAAAAAAAAAAATTAACGGATAAATTTTACAGCTGAAATATCCCTGTTGGAGGATCTTCTGAACATTCAACAAATACAAACTTTACATAAATTTCAACCCTAAGTAGATCGAAAAAATTGTTAATTACAAAAATTGTTAATCTGACAAAAATTCGTAAAATTTTCATATAGTTAAACCTAAGTATTGAAATTCATAGCTAAGGTTAATTTTATACAGACATAATTTTTAAGGGTAAGTTAATCATAACTGATGTTTTATATAGTGTGGTCACATATCCTTATGAGGCCAAAAAACTGTTTCTTAATGTAATTATCCAGTGAAAATTGAATTTTGTTCAGTTTCATTAGAAAACTTTTGCGACAAATTATGTATAAACAGAAACATACTAGCTTAACAAGGAGACCTGATTTGTAGGATAGGATTTGAATATAATGTAGTTTATTTGAAAAGGCCTATGGCAGTACTGAGTAATTAAAAAAAAATTCCACATGACACATTAACGCTAAAAATTATAAACAAAAATGGCCACTGTTCAGAAACCAGAACCAATAAAACTTTTTTTATTAATTTGTTTCATCATCTGACCTTCACTATTTAAATTTTTTTTTACTCTCGAATCCTTCCCTTATTTCAAAACATAAAGCACAATAGTGTTTAGTTCATTTATTCTTATATTTAACATCACGGGGATACTACCTCCCCCAAACCTTCTTCAACTATAATTATTATGACTTTTACACAATTGTACATAATCAATTTCTTTCTACACAGTAATGCACTACTAATTCACTTTTTATTTCTGTTTTTTAGAGGGTTCGGAAAAAAAACAACAAAAAAAAAACATAATCAATTAATTTAATTTATGTATTATTAGGTGAGTAGAAATTTAAAAATATATAACAAGATTTAAACACATAATAACAATGAAATTTGTTCTTTAATTTGGGACTAGATTTATAAAAGTATCAAAAATTAAAGTTTGATATGAGACCTTGGGGAGAGAGGGAGTTTAATTAATTATTATTATATAATTGAATTCCAGGCAGCAGGAATTTAAGTTATTCTTTCACATTTTATGTGTAACACAGTTTTTTTTTTTTAAATAAATTTTCCTTTATTTTTCTTGCTATTGTATTTTTTCTTTTTCTAATATCTTCACATCGTCAAAATGGACTTCATGTCATGCTAATGATGAATTACTAAAGGATTTAGTAAAATAGAGGACACATTCCAGAAAAGGGACTCTATCAATAGTATTTTCAACTTAAATGTTACAGTAGAAAGATTTATATAGGTGAATCATTACAAAATAAAGAAAATTAAATCTGAATATCTTTATAACTATCATCGAAACATATAAGTACACAGTACATTTCCTATGTTTTGGTAATTCAAAAATATTTTTTATTCTCCTACTCTTTCCTCAGATCGAAAATTAAAACATGGTGCATAACTAATTTATTGTTATCTTCGACATTACAGGGATACTGCTCCCCCTTTTCAGCATGTATAATTTAATACTTTCTTTTTTTATTATACTTTCATTCATTTATTCATTCATATATTGCCAATTAACTTTATTTCTAATCATTTAATAGAAAAAAATCTAATAAATATATACATTTTTTAACATTATTTTGTTTATAACCTAATTTGTCCGAGTATTACTGGTGAGTCATAAAGTTTTAGATATATAACAAGATTTAAATACAAAACAATAACAATAAAGTTTGATCCATAATTACAAAAGTATCAAAGTTTAACGAGAGTCATTGTGGACAGAGGCAGCTCAATAAATTGTTATTATATGATTGAATTCCTGTGACTTATTGTGTCAAGTCACCGATTCATACGTTGTTTCACTTGAAACATGAAGAAAGAAAAAAGAAAAAGTCTCTAAATTTTATTTATTTTTTATTATAAAATTTAAAAAATTTCCATAAAATAAGAATCATTGAAACAGAATTAGGGTAAATGTATCAGAAAACAACATCACTTAAGAAGTAGTTGCCTACTTTGAAGTTAAAACTAAAAAAAAAAGTTACCAAATTGCTTCTTCTCTCATTTTATTTTTTAATTTATTGATTTTTTTTGAGTGTCCCCAATTGAAATATTTGAGAATCCCAAAATAAATAAATACAATTTAAGCTGAAACATTGCCACATAATACAATGGTATATTATTTTGTTTATTTCTCTGACTACAGAAATCAAGGTTTTAATCTTATCTATTCAATCTGAATGAAATCCATAAGCTGCACTATCAAGAAGGCATTGATGTTCAGAATTTATTAACAATCACTACATACAGGATCATGCTACAACGTTATTAAATTAAAAATTAAAATCTGTACCACTACAACCAATGAAAGGTCAGGTGTTCAGTACTTTGTAAGGAAGTACTGTTACTAGACCAATGGTTGTGTAATGAGGTGATTTGGTCAGAATCACGCTCGACCGTCAGATTATTGCCTAATCAAGGGTACTCAATTTATGAGGTTGGCGGACCCCAGGAGGGCTCCAGAACCCACAGGGTTGACTCTAAGCATTATTGGTAATAATTATTAAAGGTTCGTCAGAGGCAAATAGTTATTCAATACTAATAAAAAAGTTATTTTTAAGAATAGAAAAACACTTGTAAAAAGGAGAGTGAGAAATGATCTGAAAGTCAAGACAGTAAAAAAAAACAATGTTTATGACAAAGAATGATATCATATTAAAGGTGCTCTGTATGATATTGCAACTTGGTTTCTTTACAGGTAGTCGGAGGAATTTATTTAAAGAATAAAGTTAATATACAGTATATGAAAAGCAGATATAAAAAAATAGATAAAAAAAATCATATTCATTAGTAGAATAAACATAAGCAGCCACCAATGATGGATTTAAAAAATATGAATTTTTATCTTTCATCTTGAGGCAAAAAATGCTATAATAAAAGAATCATTGCGTGATTCTGTAAACTGAGGTATTATAGTATACAGAATGAAGTGGTTCATAAAATAATCATTACCAATCATATATTTTAGAAATAATTATTAAATTGTAACCTGTATAACTGAGATCTCAAAAGACCAAGGATTTTTAAGCTCAAAGAGTCTTTACATTCACCCAGCATGTAAAATATGTAGTTTTTCATCAATCGAGATGAAAATGTTAATACAAATGCATAATTTATGTTTTTATATACAGGAAATTTTTTTAAAATAATACAAAACTTTTGGCTTAAAAAAATCAGTTATATTGGTTTGTATTTGAGAGCTATTAGCTGTAAAGAGTTTCTTGTCAGAACAAATTTGACCAAATCTGCCAGGATTATCAATGTTTGACATCTCCAAATATTTATATAAGATTTCTAATGCTTTTTCTGCATTATATTTTGGCAATCTTTCCAAAGTCTCTTTACAACTCTTCTCTCCTTCTATTTCCAAATAGCAGGAAGAGTACACAGGAACAATGTCATCGTCAGTGAGCTCTTCTGAAACTAGTGATTCATTATCCATACGCACCATATCCTCAAAAGCTAGCTGCTGGCCATATTCGTTGCTACTTTTAATTATTTTCAGTACTATTGTTTTTATTTATTTTTTTACTTTATTCTCATTTTAGTATTTGTTAATTGAAATATTAAATTTATCACTAGAGATTAATTCATATTGTGCTGATCTAGCTTATATATTATAGTAGCCTCCTTAATTTCCTAATAGTCAAAATTGTAACTAATAAATCTTATTTATTTCTGGCATCATTTTTATACGTTATTTTGGTACCAACTAATAGATGTAATCATCTAGTCGGACCATATTCGATGTAATTTTCTAAATGAATAAGTCCAAAAAATAAAATACAACAAGTAGTAATAATCTGGTCCCATTCTGCAAGAGCTACACAGTTCTCTGCCTCCTCTCATAATCCCTCAAGTTCAAACTTTTCACTGTATTAATCCAAAAATAGCTTTTATTTGTTAGCAGCTGTTAATGAATTACACTTTCATCATAACATTTTGTGCTCTTTTTCAATTATTTATTCTACAATATCTTAGATAGTACTGAAAAGCAAAGCATGTGCTGAAGAAATTTAAATATTTGTAAACAAACGCATCGTGACCTGTCTAGACATAATAAATCATCTTACTTAACAGGTTATTGAGTCACTAAGCCTCAATTATAAAGGTAAACATCGAAAAGATCTAAAAAAACAAATCTGAATAAATATTTAAAAATTTTCAGTAACAGAGGTATTTCAACAAAAAAGTGTTTATCAATTTAAATACATAATACATGCATTTACGCAGCATACATATTTATTATTATATTATATTATGCATATCTATTATTTATTTTTTTATGACCAGGCTGTTAAACGCCCTTTCAAAACTAACAAACAAACAAAAAAGTGTCAGGACCTCTTTGTATCTTCTCAAATATCCAGGTCCCACTTAACCAGGTTACACTGTATATTATAAGAAAATTATTTATTTTTTGTTGAAATAAATCAAATTTTTTAAACCCCTCATTTGTAACCTACCAGTTTAAGTTTCTGTTTAAATAAAAATATTCTTATTTCAATTGGCTGTTTTAAATTATATGTATCAATTTTGAATAAAATAGAAAATTAAAAACCACCCAATTTTGGTATATTATTTTATTCTATATGAAGAGGTTATTAGAATTAACAGATCCAATTCATTACTATTATTTTTTAGAAAAATAATTAAAATCAATAATAGATACATATTTATTTATTTTTATCTTCAACTTAAAACTATTTAAATTTTAAAAAAGAAAACTCTTGAAGGAATATATGTATGATATAAAACAACCCCCAATTTTTGGTGATTTTTATAATATAATAGGAATACCAGAAAAAATCCAACTAATAAAAAAAACACCATATTGGAAAAATGAAAAACACTTTTTTTTTTTATCATATCTTCAAATACCTATTATTTTTTATAAATATCCTTTTTGCATCAAACAGGTTATCAGAACTGAATGATTGATACAAAATTATATTCTCTGGCTGTGAAAAGAGAAAGAAAATGTATTGTAGTTATAAGAGAATTCAATGAAAAAACCAACTAGCTCAATCCATAATAATATTAAAGTTATTTACCAGAAAGATATTATTGAAGTAATAAACCCCCTTCTATCCACCATTTTCCAGAGAGAACCGGATCAAGCACCACTGACAAGTTGTTTTTACTACAAATGTTGTACAGGGCTGGTATCTTTTGTTCCCTAGCTTCAAAATACACCAAATGCTCACCAAAATTTTAAAGATAGAAAATATATTCAAATAGCACTAATTTTATATTGGATAAAATTTCAGGTTTATTTTTTCATTCATATTATTAGAACTAAATTATCGGTACTATTGCACATTTTTTGTTTTTTTACATCACAAAAATCTGGTCTCAATCTGTAATAATGGTGTTAAAAAAATGAAAAATTGTCAACACATTTCATGTGTACACTAACCACTCAGGTGAAGGCCTAAAACTTAGGACAACACAATCTAAATAAGTTTTCACTTAGTGAATTTTCTTCAGATTCCTTCCTCCCTCTTTCTACTTGACTGTATACTTGTATTACATCAACAGTCAACTTTATTCACATCATTCATGGGTGAAAATTTTTCATTTACATTTAAAAGTATCTTTAGCTACTATTAAGATAGACAGATATGTTATAAGGAGTTACTAATTATAT
This sequence comes from Halyomorpha halys, assembly GCF_000696795.3. Classification (NCBI taxonomy): domain Eukaryota; kingdom Metazoa; phylum Arthropoda; class Insecta; order Hemiptera; family Pentatomidae; genus Halyomorpha; species Halyomorpha halys. The sequence goes on along the minus strand of NW_027116513.1, from coordinate 642,233 downwards.
TTAATTAAATCAATCTTTTTTTATGACTTGGAATTTTTTATTGGAAATAGATTGATAGGTATTATTTATTAGAACTTGTACAATACATCTTACTTTACATTATATCTCAGATTTCAAAGATTATCATGCGGTCTCAATATTCTTAAATGACAGAACAACTTAAATACATTATGTGGACAGTTTATACCAATGAATATGTTTGCTATTTAAATATAAATTGAGATAAAAATGTTTACATAATTTAAAAAAAAAACTAATTGAACTGATGTTATTAAAAAATAACACACTCCACTCTTATCGGACTTATGCATGTTTCTTTCTACACAGAAGAGCAGAACCCGTTTTCACCTCATTAACTTCAAAGATAACTTATGAAGGATTTCCAAATATTTAAAAGTCACCTACTTCAAAAATCTTAACATTTTTGATCTAACCTATGTGTAAGACTGAGATTGAAAGCAATAAGTATAATTTTTTTTTTTTTTTAATTATTTATTTAATGTAATTTACAACTGTACAAAATAATACAATAGGTAAATATGTAGTATGTTTCATATACACTTGAAAATCTTGGGAAGGAACCACCCATTGGTGGTACTTCAAACATTAATTTAAATTAGAAGGTCCCGTGGTCATCTTCTTTTCAGACACCTCAGAGGATTATCAGGGATTGTTAAGGATGAAAGATAAAGAATTAATGGGTTAGGATGGTTAAGGAGTTTCGAATGAAAAGACGCATATCTGTTTTGGGACAATTCTGCAACGAATGGGATGTTAAGGTCTTTGTGAATGAGTTTATTTGTGACGTAATAAGGAGCATCAAGGAATTTACGTAGGATTTTGGATTGTAACGATTGGATGCGGGAAGAATTTGATGGTTTGGTGGAGCCCCAAAGCTCAATTCCATATGTCCTAATTGGTCTGATTGTAGGGTATACTAATTTTTTGTAGTGAATGGGAAGTTGTGTGTAGAGTGTTTGTCAAGTAAGTGTTGTAGCAATCGGAATCTACAAGCAGTTTCTTGTCGTTTCAGTCTTGTGGGTGGATTCCAAGTAAGTCTCTTGAAGTATAATTTAATGAATAATTATAAATGTTTGAAATTTCCGTAATAAAATAAGAATTTTAAGAGGAACACTTATATTATTTTACAAGTAATATAAGTTTTCAGAAAAGGTGAAAGTAAAAATTAGTAACTCCTAAAGATTAATCACAAAAGGGAGTACAAAAAAAAAACCTATGCAAGAACCCGTATATTATTTAACTTCTTAATATTTTTCAGCTAAATTCAACGATGATAAGAATTCTATAATTTTATTTGAAACCCAAACTGTGGTCAAAGATGTTTGTTAAGAAAATTGCCAGGGGTCAAGTGGGATTCAAACCAGAACATCTTAGGTTTTAATTTTGCAATAGGAAAAAAAAACATTAAAAATTGTACTACATAATTCAAACTACAATGTACATAAAGACTAAAAAATTATTTAAAATTTACGAAAATCAAATAGAATGGAAATATTGTATTAAGCCATCAGAAATTATTCACTACACTATCACATGCACTGTGGATAAGTGAAAATTCTGGAATCAACTTTTAAATTCAAAATAGCTACTTATTTCTTTAGGAAACAAATAATGTTATATTAAGGATAAAAAAATCGAAGATAGAACATAAAATTAAGCTAAAAATTAAAATTTTCTTTTCTTAAAGAGGGAGTACAAGCCCCTTTTTGAATCCATCAATGGTACCTACAAACCGACTATAAATCAAGAATCTATTTAAAATTATTCATAATATAAGGATGATTTTTAAAATAAAGTAAGTCGGTTTGGGTATTTCTTCAACATAAAGTTATTTTTCCATCCATAACATTTAGGCTGATCAGGCCTTCTTCAGATATAACAATGTGTGTTGTGCGGAATAATGGAAGTGTCATGACTTAGTTCCATTGCTGCATGACATAGGCCTTGTTCTTAACTGGACAAACCTAGTGCAATGAGGTAACAGTGATGACTGCTTAGTTAGGCTGAGACATAATCATACATAAGGAATGTAATTAACAGTTCTAATTGCACATTTGAAAATTGGAAAATCAATAAGGACACAATAAATACTAAGCAACCATGTTGCTACCCTTATCCAGTTTGGACATGACCTTAGTCATATCCACAAATTACAGATTGTTGTGCCTGTAGTATATATAAAATATGATTCTCTCCAAAAATTCATAACTTCTTAAAAATGTTGCTCCTCCGAAAATTTTAATGGCACACATTTCCCCACTGTTAGCCACCCCTGTGGGTAGGTACAAAAATGAACTTTTTAAGTGGTATAGATATTATTATTACAGTAAACAGTTTCTGGTAGTCTACAAATACTCCAACTATACCTAATAATAAGGTACAAATTGCGGGTAGAACAACCAACAGATATCTAGCCAGAGGGTGATCAAAATAAAACAGTTCCACCATATAAAGAAAATCAATCTGTACAGCCAATTAACATCCACTTCAGATTTGAGAATACCAAGAGCTGTCCCACCAACCTTTACCATGGCCTCAGTATGGATCTTAATTAGAATAAAAACCGAATAATACAAGTTAAATTGTATAACAGAAACTTGTATTTAGCATTGTTTTAGAACATTAATCAAATCTATTGAGTATATTAGACCGACAACATTTTATACCAACTTCAGGAATTATTAATAATTAATTGTTAAAATATAATTAGAAGATTCAGACTTCATCACGTTAGAAATTAGTTTATCAAAATATATCCAAACAAAATGCAGCATGTCTTACACCAACGTTCTAAAAAGATGTAAAAAAGAGCACATCACTCCAAGATACCCATACACTTACTCATAAGTAGATTTTTGCACGTCTTAGAGTGATGTACTATCTCTGACTGATCTTTTTAGTTGTTTAGTTGAAATATACAATATACTGCATTTTTTCAATGTGTAGTGATTTCTATCTGATGATACCAGGCAAAACATCGATCGGTGATTTGTTTACCAGTATCTTAGTAATTTAAGGCATTGTGAATTGAATGTTCCAACTGTGTTTTAACAATTGATTTGTATCTCTCCCAGAGCTTTACTTTTTAATATTCATCATTAATTAATTGAGCTGGTGAAAACAATAAAAATTTACAATATATTGTAGTGATATTTTGCATATATTGAAAAATAGGATTGATACTGGCTGATTTAAAAAATTTGCATTTAGTATGTATTATCAATACTCTATATTCATTTGTACTATGTTTCGGGTTTCTTCATATTCATGTACTTATATACCTCATTTTGTAAAGTGCATCCATTTCTTCTTGAAATATTGTCATGTTGTCAAATTAATTAAAATTCACAACACATTGTACGTTACACAGAAACAATGTGTTGGACACAAATCAATTGTTGGAATACAACTGGATGATTCCAAGCCAAATATACCATTTAGTGTGAAAAATTCAGTCAATTAGGTTACTCCGTCAAGAAGGAAATAAATAAAAATAGTAAAATGATAAATAGACTGAATCTGACCTTTGATTCAAAATTCTTTGAGATGTAATCAGCATCAATCCTCCTGCAACCTTGGATTTCTTCACTAAACCCCATCCTGGAAGACAAAAATAAAAATTTTGTTTTGTTCATTTAATGTATATATATATATATATGTCATTAAACATTAATTTTATGGAGAACTTTCTTTCAAAGAAAGACAAAAAACCTAGAAGAAAATAGATTTGTTTAAGCTATAATGAACAAATCATAAAAAATGAAAAAACGATGATGTTCATAATGGAGTTGACAACTTCATATTTTTCATTGTATATTCATAATTCAGAGCCGCTGAGGAACAAGCTTTTAAGGAATGCTCTTTAAAAATGTACAAATCTATATCAAAAATAAAATTCCATTCATTAAAATTTAAATCAAGAACCCAAATTTGAATGTTGGTAAAATAAAACATTTTATTAATGATTACAACTACATACACTGGTGGATCTGATTATGTTTTTTAAATTGAAAAGTGAAGATAATAATGAAAATATTAAATTTAAAGTAAAAAAATATTGTAATAGTTTCTTGAATCTGACGGACGTTAAAAGTGCCAAGGTTTATCAATATGAAATGTTAATTTTTCAGGATATTATTAATTAAACATAAATCAATGGAATATAATTTTATTCAATAATCAGAATAGGTTAAGGTTTTATGAATTACTTCAAGATCCTGAAAATAACAATGTACTACGAAAGCAATAAAACAAAGTCTTTTTAAATTTAAAAAAACTTGGCTTTATTCCTATCTTATTTGAAAATAATAAAAGAAGCAATCACTACTTCACCATTAAGAGTCAAATAAATATCAGCCATTTTCTACAAACCAGTTTTATATAATAAGTAAAATTTAGATTTATAAGCAAATTTCAATTTAGATAGTAACTTACACATATTATAGACTACATATCTTAATTTACCAAAACTTATTTGCACTTAAACAGAAAATTTGGGCCGGCAAAACACATCCATATAAATGAATTAAAAAATCACAATTCAAAGTTCTTTAAAAATTGAGAACAATGATCCACTGTTTTTCTATATTAAATCATAAACAAATGACAAATACATCACAATCACACAGACCCTTTCATCCTGTCCATTGCTCAGTGGACCATAATCTACACTTGGAAGAATGGTCCAAAGATTTTGGTGCTAGTCATTATTTGATGAGTAAAACCTAATTTTGTGAGAGAGAAAATTATTTTAACTAACTATGAAAATAAAGGCAGATATTGGCAGAACAAAACAATACTGGAATATAAATGAAATTTTTAAACATTTGCCATAATATCACTTAATCACTACTTCAATCTATTATCCAAGGATAAAGAAGAATATGTTTGTATGATATTGAATATGTATTTATGAGTTGAATAGATTTAAAACTCATACAATTACCTCTTGGTAGGAATGAATTTTCATATTATTGATTATAAGAAAGACTACACAAGAAGTTTAACAATAATTACGAATGCGGAACAAAGCCAATCCCGAAACTTAATTATGACCAATGAGTATCTTAGCCACCAAAAGTTATCGAAATTCTCATCTTAATTCGATTTGTTTTGAATGTAAACAAAAAGGGGGAAAAATCTGAAATGGAAAAATGATAAAAGAAATTTATTAATTAAATAGGTAAAATGTACCAAATTTATATTTATAAATAATTCTCTCTCTATATATATATGATATTTAATATAGGGTGTTTGAGTAGCGGGAAGTACTAAATAGGTCGATCATGATCGACCGGTCTTCTGCAAATTGATCTTTGATAGAATGCTGACAAGACGAGATATTCTCGTAAGAGAACTTGATCGACTTATGTAAATATTATTAGTATTGGAAAAGAAATTTTACTTTTACAACATCATTTAACTTAATAGTCCATATCCTACATTCTTACTTAAGAATCATCATATTGTTTGGGAAAGAACTATTACAAATGTTTGTTGTAAACTTATGGGAGGAAATTTGTAATCAATGACACCTATAATAAAATAAAACTTGACCTATACCGTTTCTATTGGTACTTTTAGATTATTCAGTATCAATAATAAAATATATTCGTTCAATACCCTTACTCAACAATTTATTAAATCGGCTTAAAAATATGTGGATTTTATATTATTTACTTTACATAATTATTTATATTCCTATAGGAATTATTTCACTTTTGAGAATTGGCACTACTGTTACGATTGAGCCATATTCTCAGTCCTTAAATCGGTTGGCCTTTTTTAGTGTGTTTTATATTACAATTTTTTATTCAAAGTAATATCTTATTGTTCATTGTAAGATATAATAAAATTAAGGATTATAATACCAGACATTAATATTTGAGGTAAATAAAGCATTCAAATACAACTATGTGGCAAGAATACATAAAATAAATGATTTTTCAAGAACTATGTAAAGGCAAATATTCTTTAATTTAATTTTTCAAATGCTTGTGTTTTTTTATTTTTAGACAATTGTTTCAATTATAAACAATATCATAGTATGTTTTGGGGCAAAAGCAGTTTATTTTGTTAATTGTGAACAAGGTTCAAGAAAAGATTAATTTTTTAACTTTACTTTGAGATTTTACTTATTAATATAATGATACATTTTATCATACCTTTATTAGTCTTAGTCATTGCTAATTAAAATAGTTCATTTATTTTGTAAGTTATATGCCAACTTCATGTAGTTTTCATAGCGAAGAGGAAATGCAAATAAGCTCACTAAGATCTCCTATAACTAGTGCTACCACTAGTCATATAAGCACCTTTAAGGCAGATAACCACATGAGTACCTTAAAGGCATATATGTATGTCAGCATCTTTAAGGCATATAAATTTATCAAATAAAGCTACATAAACCTAAATATTTGAGGTAATTGATCATGAAATAGGCTTGCTTATCAAATTTCAAAGCTTACTGTAAGTTCATGATGAATTTCTTTTTTGCTTAAATTATCAGAAGATTCTGAAATTGTTTGTTAGTTAGGCTTTATGTTAAATTGTACATTTATTATAATTTTAATGAAAACAATTTATGTTGTAATTTTTACAAAAAAAATTTTTGTTAAGAGTTGAAAATTAATACGTTTAGTTTTTTATCTTATACTAATTCAGTATCCTATTTACTATTGTAATTTATTTCCCAGATTTAAATTGATCATACAGGTGAAGATATTGTTTACCTGTGCTGGCTGATTGTTATTCCATCTGATATTCTTCTGGCAGATCTTTACTTCCGAGATGTGGGTTTTGCTATTTAAGGTCAGTGTTAATTAGAAAATTAATGAAATTATTTAGTTTGTAATCATCAATATGTAATGTAATTATCTTTATTTTTTATAATTATCTTATATAACCTAAACTTAAAGAAATAAAAATTTTATTTATCTTACATTCATTGAGGAAAGTTGTTTATATTGTTTTCCAATCAATACTAAGCTTATTTTCAGCAATTAATTGATGGAAATTTCAAGATAAAAAAAAAATAGTTGTCGCATATAAAATTTTATTTCTAAGAAATCTGATACACCCTTACAACTTTATCTTTATTTTCTTAAAATGGCCAATGTTGTGGACATACTTTCATTCTGATGATCTTCATTCAATACCTATACCTATATACCTCTTGACTGCTCATCAAGGCTCCTTTATTATGGTCTCAACTTCCTGGATAGTATGACACTGGTTCCCAAATTGTGTATGCCAAGGTTGCTGCAAGCAAAGCCTACTTTCTCATAATATTAACAAATACACAGTGCTTTTCAGTGTTAAGTTCCATTGTTTTCTCTTCTTTTCCTACATATATAACCATTTTAGAAATAACTGTGCTGCAAACATTTTTCGGCTTGGACAAGGTTGTTGTCATATCAACATAATCCCTTTCCTCTCCAAATTCATTTCTGAAAGAAATAAGGAAACTTTTATCACATTTGTCTAGAAATTTCCAAATTTTTCGTTTATATTGTTATGTTGTATATGTTATAATAAGGATGTAAATATGTGATCAAAATCAAGGTTGTAATTAATTATAAATTGGTCCTGAAAATGATGAATATATTCTGAAATTAATGTGGTTTTCTTATTAGAAGGCACAAATTTATTGTATTTTATGTTTTATTTTCTTCCTTCTAGGTTATTTAGTAGCATTCTTACTTTCTTTTATTTTTTATTATTTTTACAATAATGGAATATTATTTCCAATGTTTTGGAGTGTGCCTTTGTAACCAATTTCATAGTAGATGGGCAGACAGCCACTATGTCAGAAGGAATACTCTATTAATTTAAAATTAATGAAATGAAAAATAAAAGGTTTAAGTAAGATGGTTAAAAACAAAAAAAAAAGTAAGAAAACTTATTAGTTTTGTCCTTTTCTTGTGATCTGGCTCTATAACATTTTGGAATGACTTGGCTGTTTTTGATGAAACTTAATTTTTCTTTTTGGCTGACTTTAAATTCTTTTGGAACTGATCGGCCCCACAACTTCTTTCTGGGTATGTTGTGGTGTTTAAGTTTTTCTTATTATTTATTATATGTGGTCTGACTAAAAATGCATGGTCACCCATACACATTTATATTAATGGTCTTTTTCTCCCTCTTAATCAATCCCAAAATCTTTTGATTTTTAAGTACATATACCTTTCTTTCCCGCCTTCTGACCTATTAACAGCCACATAAAAAACTGATGAAGGATTTAAGGGTGAAACGAAAAAGAACAAAAAATCAATGTATAAAGCTCTATGTTTGATTTAATTTTCTAATTTTTTGTAGCTAAGACCAATGAAGAAAGGAATTCTGCTGTTTTGTATAGAATCCAATTAAGATTTGAATTTAAACATTTTCGATTTAGTTCTTTATTTAAAAAAATGCACTTCCTATATAATTTATAAAATGATTATTCCATATCATTTCATCCATTTTCTACCATCTATATGTCTTCTTATTAGTTTATGATATATTGATATGTACATAAATTATTTCTGCTTGTCAATACTTTTTCTTCTATTTCTTTGACCCTAAGGCTCCTTAGCAAAACTTTTAATTCCTGTATTATTATTCTAAAGAAACATGTCCTATTATAAATAAAGAATTCATTGATTGTTAACATATATGTATTAACTCAATAAGCGTAGGACTTAATAAACCCTGCCTTAAGGATTAAGGTTTGTGTCATTAATCCACACAGGTCTGGGGAGTCTTGTGGATTGATCAGGGGCAAATGAAGTTGGTTTTTACTTTGAAAGTATTTTATACATGTTATTTCTAAACTCTGTCCTTGGCTTTAATTTTCATGTTTTTACTAATTTTGTTTTTAAATTTAGTAAATAATAATTTACTGCTAGAATATTGTATTACTACAGCTTAACGTGTTAAGTAACTGATTTACATACATTGATATTTAGTTTGCTTTCCTATTTATTGGATGTATTACAGTTTTAGTTTGGGTTATACTGTCATAGAGAGTTTAAGTTGCTACCTAAGTTGCCGCCACGTACTAACCAAGGTGGGAGTGTTAAGATTCATTGTTCAGGACTGCCGAAAAATGAATGTTGACTGTCCCAGGTGAGAATCAAACCCTCAACATTATGAACTGAGTGCACTGGAACCTGTGCCCCAACCCGCACGGCCTTCACATCCCGTAGTATTACCCTAAGGAAAATTTATGGATCTGCCCATGCAGTAACTGGTGCCACCAGTAATTTCAACTGTTCCTACATGCTATGAGAAAGAGCATTTATTTTAATTTGTTGAGTAATAGCCATTACTATGGGGTTATCAGTGGATCGAGAAATGTAAATTATCTTAAGAGTGGGGTAAGAGTCCCTGCAAATCAGGAAGTAATTACTGTTTATTTCATGATTAGATAAAATAATGAGACCATGTTGGCCTAGTGATATTAGTTCTAAGGTTATTGAGAGGCAGTGTTGGAATTATATCGGTTCAATTTATTCTTAGTTCAGTCAATATTTGTTTCATGCCAATTCTGTGAAATAAATTTTGACTCGTCCAATCTGGTAAAGGCTGAACTCCAACTTCTAAGAGTTGCCAGACGTAGGCAAAATGGACTGATAGGCCATTTTCTGAACTAGTTCCCCACAATCAACAGTACTTGCAGGTTAATGTATAGAACTACGAAAAGAAGACATTATTTTATTCATAAAAAAAATTATACAGTTTTATAGTGCTGGTTTTAGGAGGTAATGAAAGTTTGGGGATGGTGAATAAACTTTAAATTTAGCAAATAACTTATTTTAAAATATCAGCTTCCCTGACAAATGGCTAATTTCAACTATAAGTTGTCCATTGAAAAGGACAACATTGATTTTTGTTAATTTAGTAAGTTCATTATGGTCAATGGTCACTCTTTACCTCTCAGAATACACTAATTCTAAACGCCCCTTGTAAGCATCAAGTAGTGGTCTGGATCAACTTTATTTGATACATTTAAAAATTAAAATTTATTATGCATTCTGTTTGTGGTTGCTTTAATTCAGTGAATCACCATATATTTGTATTATTATGGTAAAATTCATTTAGGATCTAAATCAAGTTTGTTGAACTAGTCTCTCATTGAAAATACTCTGAAAAAGATACTTTGGGATTCTAGAATGAACACATTAGTCCTTTATGCATTTCTGCTGTTATCACACCATTGGTAACCATTTTGTGGTTTTAGTTAGTTTAAACTTAGTATTATGATTATTTTTTTAGAATATCCATATTCTACAGTTTCATCTTTTTTTATCATTGTTAAGCTATTATTCATTGTTCTTAGGTACTACAGTGTTAAAACATTATTGTAAAATAAAACGAAAATCTTTTTGTCGGAGGGGAGGGGAGAGTGGGAGAAGCCAGAAATGGATTCAGGGCGGACGAGAGGGGCAATTATCCAGAGCCCCATGGCCTGATGGAGCATTGCACCGTAGAAAAATAAAATAAATATCATTGCTCATATTGCAGACAAATTTGTAGTTTCAGAGGATTCAAGGACTCCCTGTTCATTCGGTAGTCCATTTCTCCTGCCCTAACCCAGGAGGATCCCAATATTAAATCACTCAAAATCCTACGAGACCTTGATCTATGGTTCAGTGTTATGTAATTTACTGTTTTAAAAAATCTTTGTAAATCTTGAATAAAAGTTATTTGTTCAACTACCAAAGTGCTTTCTGATAGCTTCTACTTCCTTGAAGATAAAGTTGATCGTTTTCGATTAAACACAATGAATTTTTATAAATTTTTGGAAAAGCTATTTGTCCAACTAATAATTATTTTTCTGATAGTTTTTACTTCCTTAAAAACGGAATTGATTAAAATTTGATATTATTGGTTACTGATGTTTCTCTGATATATTCAATACTGAAATTGATGAAGTAACTTGACCCTCATATGGAATAAAATTTTTATTTACATATCACAAAGAGACATAAATACTAAACCATACATTTTTTTTCTTCTCATCAATTAAATGTTTTATACTTTGTCTAAAAACAATCTTGTATATAGAGACAAAATTTTATATCGCTACTTAATCTATTTGGAACTAATTTATCCTTACCTTAAGTTTAGTCCATAAAGTTTCTATCTCGATTAATTCTATATTTTTTAGCATTACTTAAAAGAGGTACTTCCATCATCCCCATGTAATATTTTTCTTTTATCACTGAAGTTACAGATCTTTAGAATTTATATAAAGTATTCCAGAGGCTGTCTGTGAGCGGATAATTTATTTTAGGTTCCAGTTGTGTACCAACTCAGGGGTCAGGAAATCCATCTCTAGCACACCTAGCCTTTATAAAGTGGGTTGGTGGATAAACCTAGAGGTGGAGCATGAATGCTGACATCACCTTATGTAACCATTGGTTAAGATACAGTAGGTCCTTACCGGCCTACTGAACCTGAGAACCTTATTGGGTTGTTATGATATTGGTTTATTTTTTTATTTAGATATTTGGCATAGTTCTTAATATGTGGGCGGCTACTCATTTCCTATGACTGATTCCCACATGTGCAAATATATCTATGGATTATTTGGATTAGTTTGTGTAAATTGATCTGACTTTGTGGTAGACTTGTTTAGTGTTAGTTTTCTAAAGATGTTTATTAAAGTGCTTGTGATGCATCCTCACGTTAGTGCTCAGCTCCTTGTTTTAGAACTGCCTAAAGATAAATATTTGTACTCTCCATGTTTTAATTAATTGAGTTTGCCCAACTTACAAAATCAATAATTAGCTCTAATTTAACATTATATAACATGAAATTCTGTCAGCTAGGTGTGAATACTTTTTTTTTTATTCTCGTCAATCATCCATCAATCAACTAGCATATTATACTTATATAAAAGCATATGTCTGCGTAATTGAATAAACATGTATTTAATGAAACTAGTTGAATTTACAGTTTATCTAGTATCATTTGTATGAGCTTTTATTTTCTACCATCTTGTTTCCAAATTTACATTTACATTCATTTCGCCTTTCTTTATTTTCTTTCTTTTTATAGTAAAATAGTTTCGTTCAAAAATAATGGACGACAAAAATCCGATATCTGCTTTGTATAACTGTCTGTAACAAAGAAGCCTGTGCTTACCGACGTTTGTTTCTTTATTTATCAAATATTTGTTGGTATTTTGGATTTGCATAGTGAAATAACAAAGGTGTAGATACAGCTTTAAAATAGATTGAAATCCACGTGGCTCTAGAAAAAAATAAGAAATGAAAGTACTGAGGCCAAAAATATTTATATATATGTGTCTTGTTTACCAGTCATATTTTTCTCAAGTGTGATAAATAGGGATGTCAGTATCTAGATATAAAATAGATAACAGCAAATATTTATCTTTTTTACTAATAAACTACCACTAATCTTCACTTCATATTTAATAATATTCGACTTTCATTTCCATTTCAATAAATTTTGGTAAATTATTAAAACTATTGCATTTGAACCTTAATTTATCCAAACACTATGTGAAAGTAAAAATGGCTGTATCATCATCCACATATGGCAGTTGTTTGTGAGAGCTAGAGCTTCTATCTCCAAATTCAATTCTGTCAAATGATATATATATATCTATATATATCTGTTAAAAGTTGTCACTACTCTTCTAACAATGGGGTATCCAGTTTTCTTACTTTGTCCCACTTCTTATTGTAAACTATTGGTGTATAGAGTTCTATTTGTAGTTTTTATTTTTTCATAAACATCTTTCTTCATAAAGAAGGGGAGGAAAAAAGACGTTATATTGTACTCATGAAGGAAATAATAACATTCACTTGATATTAACCTTTTGCACTCGAGGGCTCCAGAGCAGAGCCATTTAAACTTTTTCTTTAAACTCGAAGGCTCCGCTATGGAGACAATGCAAATAATTTTCAGTCCATAACATAAGGACAAGGACAAATCGTAAAAACTATTGTGTATAAGATATTTCGCTTTTAGTGACAAATGACGGTCGCAGCTCGTGGGTTATTAACCTGGTAATATCAATGAAAAACATTTCAAGTGCAAAGCGTTAATATTATACTTAATGGATTGTAAAATGAATCCTTTCAATCAAACTGCTTTTATTTAATAAAAAAATTGAAGCCTTGTGGTAACATTTGACTGTAAGTTATGCATTTAATAATGTAGTGATATTTTGTCTATATGGAAATATATGATTGATACTGGCAAGTTTAAATGTGCACCGGTGGTAGAAGAAATAATGTTGTTGTTTTTGATGGATAAAAATGGTGAGTATGAATAGACTTGGAGGGGTTATGGCTGTATTAAGCTTTGGACTTTGCCTAAGTTGGCTATAGTAGGTGTTCTTGAACAGTATAGACCTGAAGTGTCCACTGAAAGACATATTAAAAAAATGTTTTAAGTGAATTAGAGTACTTTCCAAAATGATTGGTTTTGGTTTGAATCAGAATAATGAAGAATGAATTTGGTCCATAAGATGAGGAATTGGGCTGTAATACCAAAATAAGTATAAACAACTCTTAACGTAAGCATAGTGTTTTAAATTTTCCTTAAATTTGATTTTTTACGTGTCTGGATTAATTTATTTATATAAGAAATTGTTTTCCTTGTGAAAGGAATATGTTTTATAAATATTTCATTTCAAATTTTTTTTTCTGGGATAGTAATAAAAAAAAAAAATAAAAAGTAAATATAATAAAATAGAAATAAATATAATAAAATAATAATTTTTGTATTGGAAAAAGTCTAAAACATGAATTTTTATTTAGTTTATTCATGTTGAAATTGCAAAGGTAATATAATTAAATATTTTTTGTTTTTTTATTTTTCTATATAAACAAAAAATTGTAGTCAGATGTTACCTTTTTTTTATTCTTTAAAAATAAATTAATAACAAACCTATTAGTAGTAAAATTTATGTATACTGGAGAATTATATATAATGAAAATAACACTACAATATGTCCTATATTTGTATGTACTCCAAGCTTTGGTACAGTCTATAAGAGTTCCCAGTCGAGAAAGTAAACGTAGTGTACACTATTATACTTGGATTACTTCTAGTGCAAAAGAAAACCGTAATTTTTTTTTTATAATTTTAAATGTTCCACTATCACGGCTTTGATATGTAGACAAAAATTCTGAAAAAAAACAAGTTGATATTTGTCTATTGATCATTAAAATATGTGACGTGCTTCTAATTTGAGCTCTGATAGGCTTGAAAGACACATTCTTGCATTAACTTTTTTTTATCATTATTATTTACAATATTGCAATATGAATGCAATGCTAATATAATTCAAAAATTTAACTTTTAGTGAAAACGGATTTCAAAGATTTTTTTTCTCACTAATAAATTAAACAATTAGATGTTGATTTATAATTATGTATTTTTCATTTACTTTTTTAATTAATTAAGGGGCCTGGACGGTATTTTCTGAAATTTTTCCTCTCCCTGAAAATATTTGGTTGAATTGACCTCTCAAAATTGTGTTATGTAGATAAAAAATGTGAAAAAAAGTTGATATTTGTCTATTGATCATTATAATATGTGACATGCTTCTAATTTGAGCTCTAATAGGCTTGAAAGGCACATTCTAGCATTAAACTTTTTTTTTTTATTATTTACAATATCGCACCATGAATGCAACGCCAAGATAATTCAAAAATTTAACTTTCAGTGAAAACAGATTTCAAAGATTTTTTTTGTATGAAAAATCTTTTTTTCTTACTAATAAATTAAACAATTAAATGTTGATTTATGATGATGTATTTTTCATTTTATTTTTTAATTAATTAAGGTATCTGGACAGTATTTCCTGAAAATTTTCCTCCCCCTGAAAATGTTTGATTGAATTGACCTCTCAAAATTGTGTTTATTAGTTTTTATAAGTGTAATAACCTCTGAGTAATATTTCATTAAAATTTTCCAACTTTTGGGCGGGGGGGGGATGACTCTCCTATACCTTATAGGTGTGCGCGGTATCCTTTGTTACAGGGAGCACAAAACATAGTACTATGCAGAGGAGGGGGGAGTCCTACTCTCCAATCAGTCGGGTTGAGGGTCAAGGAATATTTTCTCTACAAGGAATTTTATTAAAAAATATACTTTCTAAAACTTATTTTAAACAATTTTAGTGTCGACAATTTTCACACTGTTGCGATACAAAAGAGGTACTTTTTAGGCTATATATTTTTTAGATGAATATTTAAACTTTTCTTCTATCTGCTGTTTTTCAGCAAACTTTTTATGTATGAAATTTTAGGTAAAGTTAAATTTATTTAAATCATAGGCAAGTTTTTTCACCAATTTTTTTTTTTATTTACTTAATGTAATTTACAACTGTACAAAATAATACAATAGGAAAATATGTTGTATGTTTCATATACATTTGAAGATATTGGGAAGGAACCACCCATTGGTGGTACTTCAAACATTAATTTAAATTAGAAGGTTCCATCGCCATCTTCTTTTCTGACGCCTCGGAGGATTATCAGGGATTGTTAAGGATGGAAGATTAAAAATGAATGGGTTAGGATGGTTAAGGAGTTTGAAATGAAAAGACGCATATCTGTTTTAGGTCAAATCTGCAACGAATGGGATGTTAAGGTTTTCACCAATTTTAATTTAATAAATTACTATAAATTATTAACGAGGTGTAAATAGTTGACCGTAGATTTATACTTGAAGAAGTTTTCTGGGGGTGCGGTCAGCAAAGAACAACATAAATAAACAAAACCATATTTATTTATTTTATGCCAACGTTTCGACCTGAGTTTCAGGTCTTCATCAGGGCTATAGAATAAAAGAGATAACAACAACATTTAGAGTAACATACAATTGAGAAGGAATAGTATACAAACAAATTTAGAATTATATAAAATATTGAATTAAATCATAAATGATAAAAAATGATAACTGATAATTGAATAGTACAAAATTTTAATTGATTGATATTTGTGGAATTGTATTTCAACAAATATCAATCAATTAAAATAAATATGGTTTTGTTTATTTATGTTGTTCTTTGCTGACCGCACCTCCCGACAAACTTCTTCAAGCATAAATTATTAACAATTGATATATTACATCTTATTTTTATTTTTACTCAATTTTGTAATACAGTTACAAATTGAGTCAAAATATAGTCGATTCAGCTAATATTAACTTTTTAAGAAACATTAATATCTTAATCTTAAAAGTGTCACAACTTCTAGAAGCACACACTGCTACTGTAGTTTGAACGGTAAGAGATAAACAAACTTGTAAAAGACGGTTTTATTGGTTTAAAAAATGGTCATTGTAATTCTATCCATCGTGGGAGCATGGGGACTCATGGATCCTGAGTCCATAGTGTAAAGATGTCTCTGACTCAAACCTTACAATCTGTCCATCACACAACTCATTTAAATCTTAAAATCACGTTAGGAATGATTATTAATAGGCATATTATTCATAGGTATCCCTTACGACGATTATTCGAACCATATTTGGTCAAAGGGGAATTCGAACCGGCTGGATCATGTTAAATCAGTGAGGAAGGAACGTGGACGAGGTCAAGCCAGCCACAGAATGCTTCCTCTTCCGGAAACTGTTGCCATATCCAACAAGGTCTGTCGCGTATTTCCGGATAACGCATTTGCCTAAAGGGTTCGCAACAAACAAAAAAAATCATCTCAATAAACATATCCGAAGGTAGAACACAAGAACACATACTCACCGACAATATGGCTCCATAATATCATTGCTTTTCCGCATCCAACTGGTCCAGCGGCAGTTCGGATGGTGACTGTATTCTGAGTCATTTTGTCGGTAGTAGTCCGTGTTCTAAGTCCTTGGCATTTCTTCGCAATTTAATACAGGTTAATTTTAAAAGAACATCTTACCACGTCTGATGTAAATAAAATGGAGCGGAATCGCGAACAAAATCGTAGAAAATGGGAACAATTTTTATAATTAACGTTTCATTTCATATTTAAAATTGCAATAAAAAAACACATTTCACTTTCACCTATTTACATATGGAATATATAGTAAGGGCAGGTATTCCAATCATAAAAAAATTCAAATTTGAGTTCTCAACAAAAGTTTTGAGTTCCCCTGATAATAATTACTGGGTAACCAAGAACCGAGAAACAACATAGTCTGTATTTTAACAGCCTAGCTCACAACAAAAAAATCTTATGAAACTGAAATTTTGTATTTTAAGCGGGGACATGCTTGGGATGTGACTGCATTTTTTCGATAAAATCGAATGACTAGAAGTAACACTTTATATCATCAATTGTATATATGTATATATAGTTGACCGTAAAAATTGATATATAAGAAGATGGTCAGGGTTGCGGTCAAAAGAGAAACAAAAATAGTTTACAACTATTTATTTTCCGACGTTTCGCCCAACTGCCCTGCGAAGTTAGCATCCATCAGCCATGGATCACAAGCCATCAGGGCTAAAAAGATAAAAAAATGATACAATGATAAGAATAAAAATACAAAGATGAGATACAATGTTACAAAATGATACAATGATAAGATACAAAATTGTATCTTATCTTTGTATTTTTATTCTTATCATTGTATCATTTTAGCCCTGATGAAGCCCTGCAAAGTGGGGCGAAACGTCGGAAAATAAATAGTTGTAAACTATTTTTGTTTCTCTTTTGACCGCAACCCTGACCATCTTCTTATATATATCATCAATTGTTCACGCTTTGTCGATTTTCTCAATAATGCCTATAACAATCTATATTAAACTCGATATATCGTATTAACTCGATGTGTACAATTAAATGCTCTTAGACCTCAGTCAGGTCTTAAATGAGCAATTTTCAGAATGATATCCTCCGGAGTACCTTTAATTTTTGTTTTGTTTGAAATAATTAGTCATTTCACATGTCTATTAATAATGAAAAATGGATAAATATAAACTATAAAAGGATTTGATAATTAACTTAAGAAGATAAAAGGACAAATATTTTTCCAAGTTGAAAAACATTTTCAGATATAGAAGTAGCAGTGACGTAGCTTGGTTGTCAGCCGCTTACTTATTTAAATATTTAAAATTTAAAAACTTAAATATACAATAATTTTAAACAACCTTTTAGTAAGAACAATCTTATTTATAGTGTATGGTACAGGTTATAAATAAAAAAGTCACGAAATGAAATGGTTCAAATTTTTGCGAGTGTGCCCCCTACTACTCTACGCCTTTGAAAAGTAGTATTATGTACCTTTGAAAAGCCAAGGGTTTTAAACAAAATATTATTTAATATTGAAAACAGTGGAGAATAACGGAAAACGCATAAATACAAGGTCTGTTCTCTTTTGAGATCTGTTGAAATTGGAATTTTATCAGCCAATTGATAGGAGGGTTCATTTGAAAAATTAGTGAAGGTGAATAATATATTTATAGTAATTATTAATTACGTTTTTAATTGTATTTTAAGCTTTATCTAATATGTGGGTTGTATTAATTTTTTTTATACACTCCATATTAACGGGCTCTCCCGCTTATCCGATCGTGTTTCGGTCCCGAATTAGATGGAAAAGCGGGGTTCTACTTTATTTGTTTACTGTTTCTGTTTAAATGCTCAAAAGTTACTTCGTTGTTATTTTATTATAATTAAAAAGAAAAGTTTTTTTTTTTGTTCTTATCTGTTTTTCTCTATCTATGGCCTCTAAACCCCATAAATTATATCTTGTAATGTTATTCTGAAGAAACGTGCCCCAGAATAAATAAAGATTTTATTATTATTGTTATATTTAATAACTGGGTCGAAGTAAAAGTCATTGGGCCATATTTTATACTTGGTAATTATTGAATTAAATTAAATTAATATATCCCTTTATAATGATGCGCAAAAAAGAGATTTATATGCACTAATATATCCAGTAACGAAATCTTGGCTGGGCCATCTTTCTCATTAGGAGAAAGAGTACATAGATCATCTAAAAACACATAGTTTTCAAACATAGTGTTTTTTTTTTTGTTTTTTTATTACATAATTATTATTAATTTTAATATTTTTTGGTATATCATAAAGTATATATAGGAAAAAAAAATTAAAACAAATTAATCTTGAGATCGGGCCTCAGGGTCCGAGGGTTAAACTTGGATTTGCTTTGAATTTTTTATTTATTTTATATTTTGGAGCGGTTTAACGTTTCTCTATTTTCCTCTTTCAGCATTCGATCTTATAAAAATATCTTATTTTTATATTCACACTGCTCTCTTTAGCGACGTACAACAACGTTACGATCTCTTAAGCAGATCATAGCAATAAAAATAATTATAGGGAATCTTAACCATTTTGGCTATTAAGACCGGTACAAAAATTCCTGTTGTCTTTACTAATATTGGTCCAATAAAGATTTTATTTTCTTGTTCATATTATTAAAAAAAATTAATTATCCTTCAAACGAGCATATAGAATATTTTTCCAAGTATTAAAAAAAATAATAAATCGAAATTGAACGGGTTTCCATGAAGCAGTGAAATATTTTAAAAAAGTGCAATAACTTCAATACGCCGTATCTTTGCTAATACTTGTCCAATTTAAACTTTTTTTTTGTTTTGTTGAGAATTTTAAATGGCCATTTGAAAATTTATTTTCTGGACCTAGGAGGCTCTGAAATTGATAGATCTATTAAAAACTGTATATAGAAAATTTTATCCGGTTACAATACTCTTCTTACTTTGATGGTTGTGCTACGCAACACAATCGACCAACTCGTTAAGAGTTAATCATGACACAGACTGACCAACGGCCAAAAATACTTTCTTTTTTTTAGATTAAAGAGACTAGATAGACTTCAAAACGAATAGATCAAATGCAAATTGCACATTGAAAATTACAATACTCTCCTTATTTAATTGGTCCCAAAAGGAATTTTATATAATTGTGATCTGTCTATAAAAAAAAAAGTTTCTATAATGAGGCAGATAAGGTAGGTATAAAGATGAAAATATGTGCGGTATGCACATCACAAAATGATGGAAAAGTTCAACAGTATACCGAACTTGTTTTTTTATTTTTATTAATTAAAATTATTCAATAATTATAACATTGTAAATGTTTAGGGGTGTCTTTTTTTTTGCACGCGACTAAACCCCCACATTATCAATTGTTAAAAGCAAACCAAACGTTATAACCATATACAGTTTTTTAGTCCAATTTGTTTATATAAAAATATAAAATGAAAATATGTAATTTCATTTTCGCACGACTAATCATTTTTTAAAATGTTTACAGAGCCACACACACTATTTTACGAGACTTGGTTATTTGGGTAAAAGGAACCTTAAAACGTGTATTTCCATCAAAAATTCAGATTCAAATTTTTCCAATCGCAACTACTTTTTATAAGCGAAAATTAAAAAAAAAAAATAAAAAATAGCTTCCTACTAAAAAATATTCTTTAAGTATCTTGCTAAAAAGTTGTAACGTAACTAACTTTAAGTTGTTTTTTCACATTGAATATGAATGTGTGAATTCGAAAGAATAAAGTGATGAGGCAATAAGAAAAAAAAAATATGTGGAAAAACAAGATTTATTTATTTAACATATAACCTATATTCCCATCCTTAACATTTTTTGAAGGCTCTTCCAACTTTAAATAGGGATGGACCAAGAGTTCTTTTCTGAGGTCAGATCATATGAACTAATTCAGAGAAGTGCGCTATTTCAAGCCGGTTATTTGTATTGAGTTTACTCTATAGGTAATTAATCTCTCCTAACCAGAGTGGGAGGGTCAAGTTTTCATTTCGTGGGGCTGCCACGAGTAAAACCTTCAATATAATTAAAGGTGTTAATATAATATAAGTCAATCCTCTCCTCCCCCCTCCTCGCAAAGCCGGATTAGAACCGGTACCGCTATTGAATCGAGGTTTATATGGTGACGCTTCAACTCCTTCGGCTTCAAGCTGTCTCTTTAATAATTCAAGCCCTCTGGCTCACTCGAAGGAACTATATCTTATCCATGGAACACCACTTTGCAAAATCACTGTCACGGTTAATTTCATTTGTCATCCGTTTCAATATTATTTTTATCATCTACTTTAGTAATAAATATTTTATTAAATATTTAAATTTTCAAAAATACCAATTAATTCTGGCAGATATGAGCTTAAACAACATATCGCTGATTTGTTCGAATGGGGGCACATCTGACAATTAATTTTTTTTAAAATTTGTATTTGAGATATTCCATAGATTTTACCATAGAATAAAGTTAATTTGTAGCAACTCTAACAGCATTAGATAGCTCTATGGTACTATCTTTGGAATACATCTAATCCTAAATAAAATCAAAACTTTTTTTTTGCAAGACTACCACTATGCAAGCAAAGTAGTGATATATCATGCTAACGATACTTTTCTTTCGAACTTGATCATTCCAATATTGAATGCATATTTAAGGAAATTAATTGATAATTATGTAAGAAATATATGTATATATAGTTGACCGTAAAAATTGATATATAGGAAGATGGTCAGGGTTGCGGTCACAAGAGAAATTAAAATAGTTTACAAGCAACCCTGATCATCTCCCTATACAACACTTACGGGTTATACGTCGATTCTCGTAATAATAAGAGG
>NW_027116513.1:620171-620551 GCF_000696795.3 Halyomorpha halys | reverse complement strand
TGACCGCAACCCTGACCATCTTCCTATATATGTAAGAAATAGTTCAGAATTGTCATAATGGAAAAAGAAAACAAGCATTCCATGGATACAAGTGTTAAAAGAAGTTGAATGACTAGTTTTATAAATTGTTCGAAACTTGATCTAGGCGGCTGGAAGCAGAAAATACACTTTATATGAAAGCTTTGTTTATTTAACTTTCTTGTCATCAATATTGACATGTATGGAGAAAGATTTAAAATTATAATAATTATGATGAAGTGTAGATAGTTGACCGTAGATTACTGATTGGAGACGATGGTTGGGGGAAATGTAATTTATAGTAGTTATTAAAATATAAATTAATTTATTAGGAAAATATAATTTATAATTTATTTCCATTA
>NW_027116513.1:603498-620046 GCF_000696795.3 Halyomorpha halys | reverse complement strand
AAGACAACGACCATCATTTAGAGAGAGAAAAAAATTATATAAATTAAAATAAAATAGATAAAACTATATGATAGTTGTTGTCTTTTTGTTTTTATAGCTCTGACGAAGACCTGAAAATCAGGTCGAAACGTCGGCATAAATAAATATTTTTTTGTTTATTTATGTTGTTTCTTTGCTGACCGCACCCCCCGACCATCTTCTCCAATCAATCATATAATAATTATGTATTGCTGATTCCACAACCCACCCTAACACTATTCTCACCATATATGCCGATGACACATGTCTGCTGTGTCCATTAATTGTATTCCAAACTCACCAATTCCATTTCACAACCCTTGAAGAATGATCTAAAACTGGAGGGTTAAAATAAACTCCAGCAAATTACCTTTACCCTTTGTAGTAAAACTACGTACTACCCTACAATATCCTTTAATATTTATTTATTATTTATACCCTTTAACGAACAGATCAGCTGCTTAGTACTAAGTATGAACAAACGACTAACTGAGAATACTCATAAAAGACTGAAAAGACAGTGCTCTCTGACTGTTACAACACTTACTAAAAACCGGTCTAAACGTCTATTTAATTAGTAAAGACTCATTTACATAACTGTAATAATGTCTACTAAGCGCTCCTAAGGACTTACAGAGTTAAGCTTCGGGGCTGCACTAAAACCAACGTTCTCGTATCCTATCCTTACAATCCAAAATTATTCCTCAATCAAAGTCCACAAAGCTCCTTACTTCGTCACAAATAAAATCACCAGAAGACCTTAATGTTCTATTCGTTGCCAATTTGGTCAGAATCAGATATCAATCCTTTCATAATAAGCTCCCTAACCACTCAAACCCACTATTTTCTGACCTAACTCCCTCTTCTATTCTTCAGAACCCTCCAAGGCGTCTGAAAATAAGATGGCCTCGAGACCTTCTAATGTAGAAATGTTATTGGAGTGCTGCCAATAGGTTGTTCTTCTACAAGCCTGTATCATGTTTTTTCATTTCATTCATTGCACGATTCAATGAACATTTATTTATTTAATTTCTGGTTTTACAGTTGGAAATTTAAAGACATATAGAAAAAAAATAAACGTTTCCTTTCGAAGAAAATCCTATAAATGAAACAAGTGTTAAAGGAAGTTTTAAAAGGAGAAAATAATTTCATTTTAGTGCCGGATTACAGTAATGTCGACTGTAAGTCCTTTTTCGGCAAATGTCTCATGTTTTATTCAAAAGACTTACAACAATAAATAAACTATTCCTTTACAAGCAGGATCACGTTGCAGGAACGAATCACCGCACTTTATTTGAATATATTTGAAATTTCACGAGGATAAGAATCGGATTTTTTCCTTTGTCCAGCATCCAAGATGTTCCGCGAACAATTTTCGTTGTAGAAGATACCTTTTAAAATATTTCGCATTAGCAATTCAAATTTCAATGCCGATATTTGACGCAATGAACAATGATTTGTAAGTTAAAATAATTTTTTTTTTTTAATGAAACTGATTCTATTCCCCACACGTGCGTTGAAGTCACCGAGTCTTATCGTTATGTCACGTTGTAAGGCATCGGAGCTTATTTCGTTTTTATTTTTATTTTGTATTCTTCTCCGAATGTTATTAATTAATTTCTTCTTCGTTCCCATCTCTAATCACATTTATCATAGTTTTACTAAACCGTCCTCTGATATTCTAGGTTCGGTAATCGACTCAATTTTTTTTTCAATTTGCGTCATTCTGTTTGACTCAAAATAATGTAAAATTTAAAGTATAACTTGTAAATTTGGAAAGGTAAAAGTAGAAATAAATTCTTCAAAAATTATCTGTTCTAAAACCAGTGGTGATTAATTTCAACTCAAAGCCTGAAGATGAATGCACAGTACCATAGTTTTTGTCACTAAAATGCTTCTCTGAACAATTACCTGTTGGTATATAACTTCGTGATTACCTTTAAAATAAACTTGATGCACGGAATATAAATTATTTATTATGGGGATTTATTAAAACAATAAATAAACTGTCCGAAATAACTAAATTGAGCGTAACGATTTAGCAAAAAAGTGAAATAATGGAAGTGACTACACAGTAGCGGGGTGACGATGGATGGGGGGGGGATCTTCATAAATTATAATTTAGATTAGTGTTCTTCGGGGTTTCTCTCATAGCAGCTTGCTCTGGAAAAACTGTTATTAACAGTCAAAATGGTAAATATTTTTATTCAATTTCTAGAGCACATAACATATATCATTAAAAAATTAAAAATTCTTATAGGCCATTTTGAACTAAACAACATTTAGAATTAAAATACCGTAGTTAATAAATTTTAAAAACCTGTTTTAACAAAATATTAGTATTGAATCGATCAGGAATTTTGAATGGGTTAGATTTTAATTATCTCGATCAGTAGATCAGTTTTTTTTTTTTGTTTTTTTTTAGTAACCAGTAAAAAAAATATTTTAATAAACAGGAAAATTTATAAATTGGCAATGATTAATAGTGCGTCATATCAAACCAATAGTCGTCGTAGTATTTGCTGCGAAAATTCAAGAAAAGGTGAGAAATTTTTTTTTATTATAAGAAACTCCCAAAGCTGAAGAATAAGTTTGCAATTTAAAAAAAATCATGGAAAATCATTAAAATGTCAAATATACAAAATAATTCAGTTGGACCTTCCTCTGTGCTTATACAAAATAGTACAAGAGCCCAAGAGGAGAAAAAAGGCAGTATCTCACCCCAATTTTTGATTAATTTAATGAAAAATATGTATAATTATTAGTCAAAATTCATGAGTCTGCCAATTTATTTTGAAAAATCTATATCTCAAAAACCATTTGACGTACAGATGTAAATTAGCACTCAAATTAAAGCTAGTTTAATGAGCTATAAAGTATTTTATGATGTTTATCTTCGTAGGAGTAATAGTTTACATGAATTTTGCTAAAATATATTGATTTATAGTTGTTCGGACAAATTTTCATTTGTCAAATTTATATTCATGTATGAATATCATAAAAAATACTAGTCCTACGAAGATAAGTATCATAAACTACTTTATAGCAACTTAAATTTCCTTTATTTTGAGTATTGGCAGACATATGTGCGTCTTATGGATCTAGAGATTTATTTTTCAAAAATCCAACATTTTATACGAACAACTAGAAATTAGCATTTTGTGAGTTTATTTTGTCAAATATCATAAAAACTACTACTCCTACAAAGATAAACATAATTAACTACCTTGTAGTAAATTTAACTAACTTTAATTTTAGCGCTGGCAGACATCTGCTGTACGTCCAATAGTTTCTGAAATGAAGTTTTTCATAAATCAAACTTATTGTTCCAACAACTATTAATCAATTTATTTTAGCAAATATCATGAAAACTACTATTCCTTCGAAGGTAAAGGTCATAAATTTCTTTATAGTCCATTAAACTAGCTTTAATTTGAGTGCTAATAGACATCTGTACGTCACGTAGTTCCCGAGATATAGATTTCTCAAAATAAATTAACTAACTACTAATCTTTCAGTGGATTTTCAAGAAATTTTGCTTTTTAAAAAGCTATATCTCGAGAACTATTGGACATAAATAGCTCTTTTAGGGATAATATTTCAGAAAATTTACTCTTCTTTAAATAATGTTCTATTAGATTTTCTAGTGTTGTTAGTTTTTAAGATATAGAGCTCTGAATGAAAAATTAATGTTTTTGAAACAGGCGCCTTTTTTTATCCCCCCTACCTATACTTGGCAGACTCATCAATTTTGACTAGTAATTATACATAGTTTTCATTAAAGTAATCGAAAATTGTGGTGAGGTAGCTGCCTTTTTTCTTCCCGGCTCTTATACTTATACGTACTAAAAAGTTTGGGAGCTTTCAGATAGGTTTCCGATCCTTTTAAAATATTATATTATCTACTCTCTTAAGGGTTACAATTTAGAAATCGTGGCGCTGCAAGAGTTTCGCTGGCCAGTGAAGGCTTCGCAAAGGAAGTACATGGAACTACAAGAAAATATTATAAGGAGATACGAATGCAAAGGTTGGAGAGAAGAGATTTATTATCTAACGTTCAGTAAAGAAAGTTTTGATGAGTATAGTAATGATAATAGAATACGACATATAAACTTTGACATCTCGAAAAACTTAATAATCAATAGTACTACATTCAAACGTAAGGATATTCACAAATATACCTGAATATCACCGGATTCGCAAACCAGAAATATAACTGATCATGTTTGTGTACATAATTGGCAAAATAGTTTAATTAACGTGAGGGGCAGAATGTGGGTTAGGTATCGAAATGAAAACGGTTCCTGTTCTGAAAATTTTAATCTTGAGAAATTAAAAATCAATTAGAAATAATTTCGCACTCGAAATTCCAAACAGATATGAAACCTTAGCAACTCTACGTGAGGATGGTGAAGATATGGGTAGGAATCAGAGATGATATTAAAGAGGTTGCTAATTTAGGTCTTAGCAAAAAGAAGAGTAAATTTAACAAATCCTGCTTCGATGAAGTTTCAAAATTTACGGTTTTTGGATGGGCTTCACAGGTCTTATTAATACAAGAGCCCAGTTAAAAGGCAGTTACTTCACCCAAATTTTTGATAACTTTAATGAAAACTGGGTATAATTATTTTCAAAATTGATGGGTTTGCTAAGTATAGATAGGGGGGGGTTAACATGGTGGATGTTTAAAGACGTTAAGAAAAAAAAACTTTTTTATTCGGAGTTCTATAACTTTTAAACTATCAACAACACTAGGAAACCTAAGAGAACATCATTTTAAGTGGAGTAAATTTTCTAGAATATGAGCCCTAATAAAGCTATTTACGTTTAATAGTTTCTAGTTTATAGCAACATTTCATTAAAAAAAGAACTGAAAGATCAGTAGTGAGTGAATTAATTTTGAGATTTCTATATATCAAAATCCATTCGACGTACAGATGTCTATTAACACTCATATTAAAGCTAGTTTAATGGACTATAAAATTGCTTATGACGTTTAACTTGTACATTTGTACGTCGAATTGGAGATATAAATATTTCTAAATAAATTCACTAACTACTAATCTTTCGGTACATTTTTATGAAATGTTGCTTTTTGAAAAGATATATCTCGAGAACTATTGAACATATATAGCTCTATCAGTTATAATATTTTAGCAAATTTACTCTACTTTAAATTATGTTCTCTAGAGGTATTGGTAGTTTTAAAGATATAGTGCTCCGGATGAAAAATTAACTTTTTTTAACGTTTTGAAACAGGCGTCATTTTTTTTATTCCCCCAATCTATACTTGGTAGACTCATCAATTTTCACTAGTAATTATACATAGTTTTCTCTAAAGTCATCAAAAATTGGGGTAAAATAAGTGCCTTTTTTTTCTTCCCGGCTCTTGTACTATAAGTTATATTAATTAATGTTCCTAAATAAGTCGGGTTTCCAAATTTATTTTTTATTCACTCAATAATTCACATTCTGCATTTTTATTACTTTTAAGCCATGATTATTTACTGAAAATACTGCTAATTAAATTAAATGAATAAATATGTAGATGATATGATTATATATTTTCTCTTATTCGTTTTTTATG
Source organism: Halyomorpha halys (assembly GCF_000696795.3). Taxonomy (NCBI): domain Eukaryota; kingdom Metazoa; phylum Arthropoda; class Insecta; order Hemiptera; family Pentatomidae; genus Halyomorpha; species Halyomorpha halys. The sequence continues at coordinate 614,441 of NW_027116513.1, read as the reverse complement.
AAGCTAATATGCAAACTGATATTATTCTTTAATGGAAAGGTATTTTCTTCTAGTACTGATAGTCCAGTAAAATTGCAAGTTAGACTAGAAGTAATTTAAAACTATTTGCAAAAACGCTTGTAAATAATTTACAACTGTCTGAGGGTATGCAGGGCTAATATGCCAGATTTGTCAAAATTACTTCCTTATTTAGGTTTAAAACTTATAACCCCTAAGTATTACATGTAGCTTAAATATTTAACTTTTTTAAAATTTAAAGAATTAAATTTCGTAAATTTTGGTATACAACAAGATGTGTAATCATATTTAATCTTCAATTTTTAAAGGAAACGTAAATGTTGCCTTTTTTTGCGTTTGTTATTTTGTTTCTGTACACTCCTCGTAAAATTACCGTTTTTGGCGAAGATATTTTCAACAGTTAAAATTATTTTTTGTTAAAAAATAATTCAAATTTTCATCTATACTATACAACAGCAAACGCCATTGAAAAGTAGTTATTGGGCTAATCTAGTTCTCTTACCGGGAGATTTATTTTATTCTAAACAAAAACTAAAATTATAGCTGTCTTAAAAATTACTTCTAAGAAAAAGTAAAGTATTTTTTCAAAGTACAGTGAATTTGCTAATATTCGAATCAAGATCTAATTTTTCAAACCCCAATTTTTTATTATTTTAATGTTCATAACGTTAAAAAAAATTATTTTTATCCGGAACTCAATATCTTTAAAACTACCTTAATCGTTATTTAAAGTAGACTAGGTATACTAAAATATGAGTCCTAATAGAGCTATTTACGTTAATTAGTTCCTAAATACGATTTTTCAAGAAGTAACATTTTTAATCCAAATAACGAAAAATCAATATTTTGTGAATTTATTTTTAAAAATATCATGGAAACTTCTGTGAACAACATAGGGATTTCTATTAGCAGTTTTCATGATATTCGTCAAAATGAATTAGAAAAAAGTTTATTTATGAGTGTTTGGAAAAAACGTTTGGTTTATGAAAACGTATGTCTTAGAAACTATAAGACGCTCAGATGCACATTAGCACTTAAATTAAAGCGAGAAAACTAAACTGTAGAATAGAAAAAATTATTGTGTATTTTTTTTTCATTTTTAGATTGAAGGTTTTTCCTATAGACATAATTGTTATGCTGTGTTAGTTTATGTGAGAAGTCATTATTCAATGGCAACTGAAAACAGATGTAAGACCAAGGAATAGATGATTTATCTTAACGATTATGTATAATTTAATATCAGAATCGAGTTATTAATCGATAGCGGAACACTTATTGGAGTGAGACAGAATGAGGAGTGGGGGTATAGGCGACGGTGGCGCTGTGGTGCGGCGCTCCCCGCCACCACGGGGCGGCCATATTCGGACGAGTAGGGATCAGTGGTTATTGAGGCCAGCTCAGGCCCACATCTGTTCTCTGTAGCCATTTTGTAGTCTGCCTAGAATGCGAACATGGACTTCAAGAACGTCGTCTATAACGCAGCTAGGGATGGCAAGCTCCGACGGCTTAAGGTAATTTCGTTAATTAATATATTTTTTAAACTATTATAATGGACACCGTCGGGAACGACTAACCTTTACCACTTCAATACTTTCTTTGTTGCCCCTGTAATAGTACTTTCCTCTCTGTCTTCACTACGACAACCTTTATTAAGAATTTGTTTATCACCTATTATTTTCTACTACTGCATTATTCCATAATAAATCATAAATACATTTCCTCATTTTTAAAATCTAACCCATATCCATTGTTTCTTCTATTTACAACTCATCTTACTCGTCATTTCTCTTGTTAAATTCACATCAGACAATTAAATCTGAAAATTACCAGTTATTACTTTTTGTCTTCAAATGTAACCTACACTGCCTAATTATGTTAATTAATCCTAGTACTACCCATATTAAATAGGTTGTGTAAGAAAATTTAAAGATTTTAATTTTTATTAATACATCGATTCATTACAACTAGTTAATTTAACTTATAATACTTTTAACTTATTTCATTTTTTTCTATTATCTTTTATGAAAGGTGTTCTTAATGAATTTACTTCATTTAAAATTTTAAATTGCTTTCCTATTTATTTTCCTTACCACTAGTCACTTTATGGGGCAAACAGATCAAAATACAGGTTAAAAAAAAATTATTTACCTGTCAAAATCATCACATTTGAAAAATGTTATTTTATTATCTTGTTTTCTTGTCAGTTTTTTTTAAGTATGTATATTTTATTCATTCTAACTAAATTTCAATGTAAACAAGTTTATAATAACTTGAATTTAAATTTTTGAAATGAGCTATTATGAATTGTATTTAAGTAAAGACATTTTAAGTTCTATAATTTTCAATATCTCTTTTTCTTCCTCTCAGTGCTTCCGAGAATTTTTTTAATTATTATTTTTGTACCTCAATTATAAAAATCAAAATTTAGTTTTGATATCGAAGTCATTGAAGAAAAGAGTTTAACCGTTAAAAGGAATATAATTAAAAAAAAAAAGTGTAAAACACTTTAATCAATACGGAACACTAGTTCTTAGTTTTCTTGTTACTGCATTTTTCAGTTAGTCAGACCAGGAAGCCACCCGTTCAACAGGTTTTCTGTTATTGTCTGAATGGAATATATTACTTACTTTTCATAAATGTAATTAGGTTTGTTTGTTGAAAAAATATATAATATTGACATTGGGATGAATTTTTACCTTAATATCATATTAAATAGTAGCTTAAAATTAAAAAAGTAGTCTTATATTATTTTGTGTCCAAAAGCAGGTCGACTCTCTATGATCTGTGAAATAATTTAAGAGTATATCTATGTATTTTCTAATTGTATTATTTTTTAATATAAAAATTAAAGGATGCTTTAAGATTTTTTTTTATTTATTTAAATAAATGGAATTTAAATTGCACGATTCGTATTACTAGAATGAGTTTATTTTTTTATATGTCGGAAACTATTAAATTTTATATTGCTGAGTGTAATGGATAATAACTGGTTATAGTGAATATCGGAACAAATTTTTATAGCACTATTTTTTTTTATAAGGATCACGTTTGACTCTTACACAATCCCTTCTTTAAATTATTGTTTTTTACTTGAATGAATTAGATTTTATATAAATTATTTAAATGTTTGTTGCGTTTTATTAATTAGTCAGACGCCTGTAATTATAATGATGATATTTAAAAATATTTATTATACCCATTTCCTTGTCGGAATTCTTGTCCCTACGTTTACTGCGTATTTATATCACTTTGATATGTTATCAGTGTTTGTTAGTACATTGTGTTATCTATGTATGAAGGCAAGTTTAATAATTTGTTGACTAACCATGTGAAATATTGATGTTTATGTTATAAATATAGGTTTTATCAATACGTAAATACGATTCTAAGAAAATGAGTTCTAATTTGTAGTTTATATTATGGTTTATGCAGTGAACTTTTTTTTTCCCCTGCTCCAGAAATTAAAATTAACTTTTTTAAAGAATATTTTAAAAAAATTAATAATGTTAAACTACTTATTTTAATCATATGGTGTTAAAATGTGGATTTTCATCATTGTTCATTTAATTAATCCTAGTATCCTATTTTATAGTCCGTTAAAATATCTACAAAATAATAAAAAAAAGTTTTCCTAGTTTTATACTTCATTCGAAAATTTAACGTACTTATATTATTAGTCATTGTTTGTAAACCACATTACCTTTGTATTCAAGTATTTTACTCAATACATTTATAGAAAAGGTATTATCAAAAAAATATTTATTATTTTTTCTATTTTATTTTTATTTCTCTTTAAATGATGGTTGTTGCCTTTTTGTTTTTGTAGCCCTGATTAAGACCTGAAAATCAGGTCGAAACGTCGGCATAAATAAATATTTCTTTGTTTATTTATGTTGTACCTTTGCTGACCGCACCCCCCGACCATCTTCTCCAATCCGTAATCTACGGTCAACTATAAACACCTCATCAAAAAAATTTATCCTTCTGTTGATTGATTTTGTAAAATAAATCTAGATTCCTTGCAATTTTTTAAAAGGATCGTGAAACTCTTTTTGACTTTCGCATATCTGTATATGAAATATATTGTAAGGGAAAGTGAAAAATTTCGAATTCTAGTTTTCAACGGGAAAATACGCTTTGAGATCCTTAGAGTCCAAAGAACTTCGTCTCGTAAAATGGTGTGTGCATATCTGTTAAAAATGAAAAATCATATTTACTTCATAGGAACTTAAACTGCATATTGAGGGCAGATTTATGCCTGAGGGTGTGGCAGCACCTTTTTCGATAAAATCGATTGACCGGAAATGACACTTTAGAGAATCGATTTCCTCAAGAACAACTCTAAGGATTTTGATTAAACTCATTATAGGGATGTAAAATTTAATTTTCTTAAATATTAGATAGGTTTTGTTGTAATTGAAATTGTTTTTAAGGGTTTAAATGGCGATTTAAAGAATCTTTCTCTGAAGTACCTTTAATTGTTTTTATTTTAAATAAATAATCAGTTCTCATTAGTGGCAGTATTCAATTATGGATAAATACAAAATTAATGAATAACTAAATGAGAAAAAGAGAAAAACATAGACAGAATTTGAGAAAAACCTATCCTACCCGATTGCAAGCCTATGTAAACGGCTTCGTTATGTTTTGTTATACTGTTGTATTCTTGGGAGGAAAAAAGTTAATATGCGTTATTTCAATCTCAAGAAACATAAATATAATATATTTATAACAATAGAAAAAAAGTTTTGTTCAAATTGTTTTTCCTAGATTTATATAGGATATATTTTCCTTTAAAAAAAAAGAAAAAAATATATAATACATATAATATTATACTGAATACCATAATATATGAAATATGTATATATATGAAAATGTATGATATCTAATATAAAAAAGAAAGAACCAGTATAACTAAAGAGCAGCTTAAGGACATAAACCAAAATGATACAAGAATACGGTTTTAATAAAAAAAAAAAAAAATAAGGTTTTAAGTATATCTAAGTAAATAATACATATTAATGAATAAATAATATATATAATACATAATTAAACACGCACAATTTTTAAAAAAATTTAATTTTAATCGTAATATAATCAATCATTAAGTGGACTTGAAAACAATTACTAGCAGATTTTATCATTTGGTGAATCAAAATTAGTTATTGAGAATCATATGAGTAAGAAAGTACCTTAAGACTTTTTTTTTTTTTAATGATATATTTATTAAATTATAAAGAAGATAGTGAGGGTTGCGGTAAAAAAATAAACAAAAATAGTTAACAACTATTTATTTTCCGAAGTTTCGCCCCACTTTGTAAAGCTTCATCACGGTTTTGAAAGTCTTAAGCTATAAACTTAAATCGCCTTATTGAATAATACGGTCAATCATTTATATTTATAATATACCACTAAAATAGTTTAAATTTTATTTTTATTTACTTACGTTTTCAATGGACATTAAATTTAACTATCCATTGTAAACGTATGTAAATCATAACTGCATATAAGCGGTTTCAGTGGTATCAACTGCTTCTTATTTTTCGTAGTTTTTAAGATGATTTCACCCAAAAGAATGTTACAATTATTTTTATTGCTTATCTAAACTAAGCTCCTAAGTATTCAATACATCAGGAGCGCATTTACTCACCGCGTGTTGATTACTTGCCTGGTGTTTTTATTTTGATTCAAGGCTACATATTTTTATTTCTCTCTAGTGACATAATTGATTATAATATATCATTTTGATCTTATGTTTGACGTTTAATTAAGAAGGATATTCTTACTTTAATGTTCTGTAGTCGTAAAAAGGTTTTAATATAAATATTTGTTTTTTTTTTAACTAAGATAAAAATCATGACTATCATCGTATTCCCCATTATGATTTTGCAAAAAGATGCTATTATATTTTCTCTAATTATCAATGAGTCATAATAATTTTTTCGACAGATTTTTAAAGGAAAAATATTGTTTTTAAAATTTCTACGTGAAATATTTACGAAATACTATCAATAAGCATCCTAAAGGTTGATTCACATTGAAATAGAAATTAACATAACGGAACACTAAGTGAGTATGCAATGTAAAGCTTTAACGAAATTTATAATTAACATTTCCTTTTTATTCTTATTCAGAATTGTCTATTTAGTGTTGTTAAATTAATTTATAAGTTAAATTAATTTATATCTTATAAAAAAATAAAACTGTTTTGATTGAAATCAGATAATTTTAAAGTGATTCACACCACTGTAATAAAATAAAATTTGAAAATTATATGAATTAGTAGACTATAAATTCCAATATAAGGAAACAATTTGATTATTCCCATCGGTTGACTTGGACTGATTCAGTTAAAGACTCTTGTAGTAGATCATTTCGGCTGTCGACGTATTTCTTGGCATGGAGCTACATTTTCTTTGCATAATTAAATCTAGTGGAGGTGATTAACAGAAAATGTTAATACAAAATGAGCCAAAAAAGGGTCAAAATGGGGCATTTACCTTGGATATCGTTTATAACTCGACCTGCATGAGATTTGGCACATTCGGTCATTATAGCTAATCGTTGTTATAACTTATACACATAATGTAAAAGTGAAATAGGAGTTTTTAAAAATTAATTATTGCTACCAAACACTAATAAATTGATCTATTTGACAATTAGTCGTTCGTAAAAATAAATTGGTAAGGCCCTGAATATCACGGTTACATAAATATATCGTTACTATTGTGTAACCTATATCTTGTTTTTAATATTGTTAAGTCTTAACTATTATTAATTTATGGAAATACGTTTTATTACCTGTATAGTTATTTTTCGAACTCTATTTTAAAAGCTATAAAAAAAAAAATTTTGTTGCATGTTAACATCATAGGAATGTAATAATTGTCTTAATATATTGGCTAATATTTCAATTGTTAGAGAAATGTAATCCTTTCAATTATCTTCTATTTTTTAAATTAATATTTTATTTATTTTTTAAAAAATATTTTACATATTATTCCGTCCGATATAATTCCCTGTTTCATTATTATGGCAGTTGATATTACTGTGTTTTAATATTTTCAGAAATATATTGAAGTAGAGAAATTAGTGTGCATAGGCAATAGCATATTGTTCTGTGGATCGCCTTAAATTGATTTAAAAAAAAAAAAATGAAATGTAGTATCTCCTACGTTGTCTTCTCTGTTTCAAAATCATTTGAATTAAGAAAATTTTTATGTATTTTGTGTCACCAATAATTCACTTTCTTGCTATTAACTAATCATAGCTTAAACCATTGACATTCTAATGCTGTCAGATATATATTTGCTTTTATTCGACTATTGTATTGATGATTAAGTCATATTTTGATTATATAAGATATGTTTTATCTCCTCTTATGGGTTCGTATATAATCGTTGATGCACATCATGGAATTTATGTTGGAAAGAGTTGAAATTATCAATTGAAAGTAAAAAACAAAATATCAATTTCAATTTAATTCAAATCTTTAATTTTATAAACCTATTCGAATTGCATAGATATTATTCCTGATTTTTTGTTTTGAATACCAATGATTATTGAAGAATGCCGATGAGAAAGATTCACTTGAGAAACAGTGAAAGAGCGTAGGCCGATCGTTGAGGTCACGAAGGGAAAAGTAAGTTCATGGCCAGATCTGGCGGTCTGTGTTTCTCTTCTCATTGTGTCCATTCACTAATTATCTCTTCACTCTGATCATAAATATTGTATAGTTTTCAACATGGTTTATGATGATGTTTGTAAGTTTGCTTCGGATGAAACTTTGCCAAGTGGATGAAGTTATGTGATCGTTAAAAATATTTTATTCCAAACTTTTTAGGGTCTGCTAATCTTTGTTTTTAAACCATTTTTTATTGGTACTGTATTCTGCTGAAAAATTCATCTTAAAAATTGGAAAAATTTATTGCGCCCAAATTGAATATATTTCCTGGAAAGAAAAGCATATTTAGTCAAAGTACTAAAAATGGAGGTCATTTAGTACACATTTCTTACCGGCTTCATTGAATTCGCCCGCACCATTTTCTTGGATTTGTTAAGCTAAACGAAAATATATGTATGTGAAGTATTTTTTGGTCTGAAATCAGAAAATAAATTACATAAAATCATAGTCCTATAGTATCCTTTAGTTATGTTGCTCTTATCCCTATCGAAAAGATCCGCTACCTAGGGCTGCAACTGGACAAACCACTAACCTGGAATCCTCATACAAGACTGAAAAGACAGGAAACTGCACTTACTAGACAAACGGTCTAAACTTCCACTCATTACAAAAGACTGATCTACATGACTGTAATAAGGCCAATCTGGACATACGGAGTTGAGCTTTGGGGCTCCACTAAACCTTCGAATTCCTCTCGTATTCAATCCTTACAATCCAAAACTCTTCGTAAAATCCTCTACGGTCCTTACTTTGTCACAAATAAAATCATCCATGAAGACCTTAATGTTCCATATGTAACCGATCTTCCATTATGAACTCACTAATCGCCCTACCAACACGTTTTTAACCTTGCTTCCTCTTCCGTTCCTGACAATCCTCCGAGGTGCCTGAAAAGAACATGTATCACTCCATTATACACTAAATTAAATTTACTGAATGCATTACTATGTACAGTTGTAAATTTCAATAAACATATATTTATAAAAAAAAAAGTTGGGTAGTGAAGGAAAGAATCTAATATATATTTAATATAACATCTAAAGCGTATTAAATCTACGCAAATATATTACGTAGGATTATGCGAATAAAAAATATATTTATGGGATGTCGTTTAAACTTCCACTTTTTCTTCTTGTGTTCTATAGCATCATGAAAGACAAGTAGTTGTCGCCTAAGATATTTGGGTTCTAGTCTATCTGGTATCTTGATTTCTTGGAGAAATATTTTTACTTTTTTGTCACTTACTCTAGCAAACATTTCTGAAAAAAAAAATCCAAATGGGAATCTACAAAAAGTATTTTTGTAGGGTTCCAAGGGTTCTTGTGTGAGGTTTATTAGTTTTCATCCTTGTTGTTACCCATGTTATAAGTTCGTCTTATTTGGTTAATTGCGAGCTTAATAAGTTTGTAATTCACTGACAAGATGTCTACATGTGGCAGTTAGTTGTCGCGCATGCGCAGATAGCTTTTACTGCTACCGACCATCAAGCGCAGTCTGATATTATGGCAGTACTGCCACGAAAGTCAATTTTATAATTATAAAATTATTATTGTTATAATTTAAACGGTGGTAGTGGTAGTGAATGTTGTCGCTATCGCCGTTACCATGGAACCTGGGCTTTAGTTGTGGGATATCATACTTCCTGTTTTACTAGGGTTTGTATTATACTACCCAAAATTTTTGAAGTATATAATTAATTATTGTAATTAATGATGAGTACTTACGCGTAATGAACTGCTAGGTCTAAGCCTTCGGCACTTAGTGGAGAGGTGGCCCTTAGGACTTCCTGGAGTGTCAGTATGGCCCTTAAGGTAAAAAACTTGGACATCCCTGGCTCAGAAAAACTTGAGTTCCTTAGAAAACAAGAGTAGTGACCACATCAATATGAACGACATTTTTTCAAATTAATATTTAGGAATTACGATACCTTAAAACATGTAAGTTAACTAAAAAAAGAAATTTAATGTTCTATCTTTATGTCGTTAAAGGAGTAAGATTTATCGATAACTCTGTAATGCATTTTCTGAAGTTATTTTGTTTGTTGACAACATTCCATGATGATGCCTCCTTTAAAGGGATGGTCTACAGTTACAATTATCCTTTGATGGACATCTCAAATTGGTGCTGGACCATCAATCCTATCGTACAAGTGTTTAGCCCCAAGTTCTCTCCTGTAAATCGTAGCGGGTCGTTGAAAAAGGAAGTGTGCTGGTAATGAGGCGGCGGATTTGGTATCGCTGTGGGCGAGTCGACTCAATGGGAATATTACATTGTAAATATTCACTACGAAAACAGGACACGAAGCCCTAATGTCCGTCATCAATCACAGGCAACAATCCCTCAACCGTTGGCCGCAGCCGCTTCATCATCTTGTGGATGGATCCTGGGCTGTTGACCTTTGTCATAAATACCTAGCAGGGAGGGGATGACATATGCATTTCCTTCATTTACATAAAAGAATCGTATTACCATTCAGTCGTAGTTCCATTCAGTTGTAGGATATTACAGTAGTAGATAACTAACCAGTTAAAATCAAACAAGATACTGATCCGATATAACACATCTCAACGATCTAAAAAAAAAACCAACGGAGGCTTAAGACTTAGTGGTTAAAATCTTGAAATCAAACGAATAATCTATCTATATTTATTCTGGGACACTTGCCTTCTTAAAAACAACAATGTGAGCAGCATCTGTCTGGCTTTATTATGTGAAGTTAAAATAAAATTAAATATAACAGTAATAATTATATGGATAAAATAAAAATATGAGTCCATATTTATGCAAGCTTCCATGGATATTTATTATTTAATAGTTTAAGAAATATTATCAAGGAGGTGGATATATATTTAATGTTGAACGGAGGAAGTTTACGAATAGATGTGGATATGAAAATTCAAAATGAAGTAGCTCGAACGATAATGGATTTTTCAAAGGAAGCAATTCTAGGGAAAGGGATGTTGAGATTCTTATGTTTAACAGGTGGATGGATAAAGGAAGAGTGAGGAGGTCAAATATAAATAAAGTTTTTTTGCTTTTTAAAGATCTGAATATGGCTCATCAAAGAAGGTATTTACTTCTGATATTAAGATAAAGCCAACTTTGCTCGAAGTATCCGTTGAAAATATAAGAGATGTTTTATTTTACTATATCATCATATTGATTAATTTTAATTTAGAATAATTGAAAATAAACATTACCCAATTTAAAATTATGGAAATGGTCGGGAGTGCGGTAAAAA
>NW_027116513.1:599774-603448 GCF_000696795.3 Halyomorpha halys | reverse complement strand
ACTCCAAAATATGGCGATGAGGGTGATCTTGAAAAAAATCCCCTCATTGTTCTTAAAAATTATTGTATACAATATATATATATATATATATATATATACATACAACAACTATTTATTTGCCGACGTTGTGTAGCTTCACCAGAGCTGTTCCAATTCAATTTAAAAAGATAAGGATACAAACAGTGCCATCTTCACTCTTTAATTTTGGAGTTCTAAACTTTTTTTTGGTTTTTATTTGGCCGCTGCTGTTATTGGTTTGACTTACTTATGTGAAAAGGGCTGGTGTTAAAAAAGTGATATTTTTGAGTTCCTACCTCGCTATTTTTTGTTTTTTTCGCGCTCTATTATTTTCATAGTCCCTTCAAACTGAGTTAGAGAGTTTTCAAATTTCTATACGAATAGAGTTGGTCTCAGAGGAGTGGGTTAGGGGTTTCTCAATATCTTTCTCCCTGCTCCCATATTATTGTTTTCACAATTTTTAATGCCTTGTGCACCTCTTTGAAAGATTGTTTATGAATTTAGTTGGTTTAGGGAAGCATCTTTTGGTGAACTCTCCCTTTTCCTGTTTTTTTTTCTACGCGGTTTTAAGCATTAATGAAACAGTTAATTCACTTTTCATCCCTCCCTGACAAAACTAGGAAGAAGATATGTCCTTAGGGACACAGTCCACTCACGATATAAATATATACTGTTTTGTTATGTTTGTATAGACATGTTAAATACGCAGATATCGAATAATATAGGCGGTTTATTAAATTAGTTTGTTAGGTTTTAAAGGAAATGAAGGGTATCTAAAATTTATGGATAGCTATTAGACTAGCATGAATCGACATTATTCTAGGTTTTAATGTACGGCATGCAGCAGAATCGGCACGTACATTAAAACCTAGAATAATTGCATTTGATGCAACTTTAGCTGCAGCATCAAATGCAATTATTCTAGGTTTTAATGTATACAAGTACATAACTCGTTGATGACACTTTTTTTATTACTGTTAATGATATATATTTTTGAGCTTCTTGAGGTTTAGTAATTAATAAAAAAACTAAATTTTAGTGACCTTTAGTGAGTTTATTCTTCGTAGTCATGCCCTACTGTGAAAAAAAAATCTAACTAATTCATAACACTAAAATGTACGGAATACAAATTAAGATTAATAAATAAGAAACATTATCTGTAATTGTTTTGTAAATGTGTCCTACATAACATTAATAACCACTAGGATTATAGTAGAATTGTTCTGCTACAATGTTATGTATAACATATGAGTTATTTGATCTGCTAACTTTAATAGTAAAACAAAAGGCGAGCTATGAAAAGACGGAACTGAAGCTACATGAGCCAAGGCTGAGGCAAGGTCGGTCAATATCGATTCATTGACACAATCGATGGTGAGTCAAGAACCACTATCGACTGGACGGTGGCCGCATGTCATTCATTGCACTATCTCCTTCCGGCAACCCCAGGCCGTTACACCCAACCTTAACAATCTCTTCTAACATTAACTAATGTTAGGCAAGTAATCTGACTCATCTTACGTCGAGGTTTCCGATGTCCTATGCCCTTTAAAATGATGTAATGTAAGATATATAAAAATGGAATTATATATTTCTTTCCTTTTCTCATACATTAACTCACTGAGAGAGCCGTTAGTTAATCTGGCATTGTAACAGCTTATCGATACTAAATCATTGTTAATAGTATATCGACACTATAATTTTCATTTATATTTTTAAAATTAACATTCAGAAAAATTGTCTAAATAAAATAAAATAATAACATTTACGAACAGATTTAAATTAGAAAATAAAATTTTAACTAATTATTAAACAAAGTTTTGAAAATTTCCTTGTATGGGCATAGTGCTATTAATATATTATTTCTTAGAGCCTTTAATAAATTTTAAATATCTCTTCCTAAAAATCTGGGTTTTTAAGTTTCAATGTAGTTTCAATATCTCCTATCGACGTAGGCTTTCTTCTGCACTTAGCCGAAACTTCCTGGATCTTTTATTTTTTTAATTTTTTCAGATTTATTATATTTATTTATTATTATAATTTTTTCACTTTCCTAAGATTCACGAAACTAGTCATCATTCTCTGCATTTTTTTTTTTTTAAATGGCCCCAGATTAGATGTTTGATGATTCAAAAACCTTCGCGATTTTTTGTTCATTTTAACCATTAAGGCGCCATTTTTCTACAAATACTTTTATGAAATAATTCAAATAATGTACAGGTTTCTCAAATGCCAGCAATAAACAGGGCTAAAATTAGAGCTACCGTTCAACAGCAGACTCCACTGCCACTGTCAGTTTTCATTGATAAATTGAATTGACAGTGTTGGTCAACTCTAATATGGGCTGAAAGCTGCACTAAACACGGAATAAAATTATTTAATTATTATAAATTAAAATCATAAAACTACATACATACGTCTAACCTCATTTGATTATTAATTAAATCATTAGAAGCCTGATATCCTCGAAGATAAGAAAGAAAAACTATGGTTCAGCAGAATGGGTTACAATTACTTGTATCCTTCAATTAATTATGCTATTGCTGTTTGCGTAACAGTAATGACGAGGAACAACATTTTAGTCGTTCGGTTGCATAACTTGCTATAGAAGTACGCTCAGCTTTAATTTCTCGTCCTTAAATTTCGATAAATAAATTTAAAAGTGAAAATTATGATCAAAATATTTTTTATTTTTCTGTTACTATAAAAACTCATACAGTTCTTAAACTGGGAAAATTTATTATTAACTTTCTAATTGAAATACAACAGTTTAAAAAAATATCGAAGACATATGGAAGAGAAAAGGCGGTCTTGATTTTTCATTTCCGATTCTAACCTTTCTTTTTCATTTTTCTCCTTTAGTCATTTGTCAAATTCTTTAATATTTTGTATTTATTCTTAGTTTATTACTACCAACCAATGGGAACTGGCTATTTATATCAAATGAACAAAATTAAAACTACTTTAGAGGAAGATTTTTTAAACATTCGTTATCGAAAATCGTTACGGCTTTTTTTAGAAAACCGAAAAAAAAATTTTTTTTAGCACTTTATTTATTGATAAATATTACAATCTGTCACAAACTTGGGCAATGAGTAATAGTGGTAAATGAACACATTCATACGAAAAATTAAATAAAATAAAAAGTAAATAAATATTAAAAAAAATGTATATGCATATAAAATAAATAAAATGAACATAGATTATTGTAAAATAGTTCATATAAAATAATTACAATCTCGACCTGAAGATCCCGAGCTCAATCCCCCTTGCACCAGGGGCAGAGCAGATCCCAACGAAGCCCTCTCACCCCGTCACTGATTATAAGCCAGTGGAGGCTGAGTAAGGGTGCTAAAGTCGCAGTCACTCCAATTCTCGATTTTATTTTTCAAAAGGTCTCTTGGCCACTGCCTTTTCAGTGGCCGTTTCACATCCTTCGAGGTGGATTGTAAAGATGGGTGGAACTTGATTAGGATGATTAGAAAAGTTTACATAGAAAAAACATTTTTTTAATGCAAAAAAAAATTATATAACATAGAACATTGTATTGGCAAAAAATTTTTAAAAATATTCAACATTTTAAGTTTAATTTTGGATTTTGGATATCGGTCATAACACCTAGCTCCCCATGTAAACATAGCCTAAAGCTATATATA